>NC_056577.1:4709665-4734665 GCF_018340385.1 Cyprinus carpio
TCAAAATCATGCAATAAGTTGTTGGTCCATTATAGGGAAACGGTACTGTGCATGAGTATATATTTTGCATATATTTGGTCATTCTCTCTCTCTTTTTTTCCCTATCTATTTGGATCCCAGTGACTGACTGGCAGCTATTTATGAGTTCACTTTCTTAAATAATTAATTTCAGGCTGGAAATTTGGATATTTCACCACTTTTCTTTGAAATACTGAAGTTCCTGTATGGTGAAATCAACTCAAACTGATATCAGACACTTACTGCTGCACTACAGTTGATGAATGGCTGTTAATGACATCAGGTGAATATCAAATGGTGAGTGTTATTAGATGAATAGCTGCTGATAATGATGACAGACCGGATTATCTAGACCAGAAAGGATGATTCTAAGTGACATGAATGAATAAGTGTTCAGCACCTCACGGTGAATAAATACATATGAAGCAGGTGCTATCCGATCTGCTCAGAAACATAATCATTGTTTACGCTCAAACACTGAACTGTTTATCAGTGACTTATTATATGTTGCTGGTCATTTTGATCATGGTTCAATCTGAGCTGAAGTGGAAGAGTTCAGCCAAAAATAAAAATTCAGTAACGATCTGTTCATCCTCAGACAGCTTTTGTCTTCTCCAGATGTTAACTGATGGACTGGAGTGATGTGGACTATCATTCTGACGGCACCCATTCACTGCAGAGCATCCATTGGTGAGCAAGTGATGCAATGCTAGATTTCTCCAGATCTGACGAAGAAACAAACTCATCCTAATCTTGGATTGCCTGAGGATGAGGACATTTTGTATTTTATATAAACTAAAGTAGATATATTTCAGAAAAGTGCTGTTAATTATGTGCATAGAAAAATTCTGAATTAATCCCTGGATTTGAAGGTTGGTGTAAGAGGATTTTATCCCAAAACCTGCTACAATATATGTGACCCGCACACTGTGAAATCGTATTGGTCTACACCCCTGCTCCAAATAACCATATGTGACCCTGGAGCACAAAAGCAGTCTTAAGTCTCTGGGGAATATTTGTAGCAATAGCCAAAAATACACTGTATGGGGCAAAATTATAGATTTTTCTTTTATGCCAAAAATCATTAGGATATTAAGTAAAGATCATGTTCCATGAAGATATTTTGTAAATTTCCTACCGTAAATATATCAAAACTTCATGTTTGATTAGTAATATGCATTGCTAAGAACTTCATTTGAACAACTTAGATTAATAAACCATATATCAATGGAAAGATGATTTATAAATCTCAGTTTTGACAATTTCCATATAAACCATATATCAATGGAAAGATGATTTATAAATCTCAGTTTTGACAATTTGATGGCTCTTTATTTAATTCAAATTACTAAATAATATGGCTCTTTTTTATTTTATTATTAATTAAATGGCTCATTATTTAATTAAAATTATTATTATTATTTATTTTTTTATTTTTTATTGGGTATGTGAATGTTCCCTGAACATTTCAAAAATTCAAAATAGTAACAAAACATTCATAAAAAAATAAAAAAATAAAATCAAAGGATGTATAATGGTTTTGTGCTGATGTTTTGAGAACATTATTAACAGTCAGATATTACTGAAATAATGTTTGTACATAACTTTGAGAGAGATTTTCCTGAGAATGTTCCCTGTAAGCTGTAGTTCCATTCTAGTTAGGACGCTGCCTTTAAAGTGCACTGATGAGATATTATTTAGCCGATAGCTTACACTGATTAAAATATCCAAAAAATAAAAATATTTTATTATATAAAATATACATTATATTAAATAACAATAGTATACTAGTTCTGAAATCATTTAAATAATTAATTTGATTTAAATAATTAGAATATTCAATAAAAAAGACCTCACAGTTGACGATCTGACACACATGACCTGCTCAATGGTTTGATCATTCGGTGCATTTTATTCTCTGCATTTCAATTCTGTAAAACTCAAATCTCTACCACATTATAGCAGCAAAGTGAGTCAAAAACACCCCATTTATTCTCAATATTTCCAGAATACTGCATCATGGTCTCTCTCCGATAAGGGACACGGACTGAAGATGCTCTGAATAGAGCCTGAACTCAAACGCACACGCGTGTGAATCTGTCATGGGCCGCAGTGTAAAGAGCTTTAGGCTGCTATTGAATCAGAGACAGAGCGCCGCGGCTCGGACTCCACCAATAAACCAGATGCTGTAAAACATCATTATACTCATGTTTCTCTGATTTTAGCATGTGAATGGGGAATCATTCCGGTCAGGAGATGGAGGACTGTGAGAGAAGCCTGTGAGAGAGCAGAATTACAGATTCTCAAACTCATTTTACACAGGAATGAGGATTACTGTGTCTGCTCTCCAGAAGAAAATACCACGTGAAGATTCAGTGCAACACGAGAAGACGCAGTATAGTGCTAGAGAAGGATTTGATATTTTGTGCCTTTTAATTATATTCAAATTGCAATTCTGCATTCTGGAATTGTAATTTAAAAATAATTTTCAATTTGATTCTGAATGAAACACAACACTAATTCTAAATACAATAAGCCACCAGTGTTATTTTAATATAATTAATATACTAATATAGTTTTTATTAATATTGTGAATTAGTTTTATATTTTACATTTTCATTTGAATTAAAAATGTAGTAATTTGTGTTTTTGTCTTTTTTTAACTGTTTGTTTTATAAATTTCAGTTAAGGCTATAATATATTTTATATTATATCAGTTTATCTATTTTAGTATATTTAGCTATATATATATATATATATATGTAGGTATTATATTTTTATTTTTTTTTGTTTCCCAGTAAATGTTTATTTTATTCCAATCAATGAAAAGGTAATATTTTAAAAATGTAGTTTAAGTAAACTACAATAACCCTGGCCTACACAGCAGAAACACATATTCTTTTATCGCCGTCTCAGATTAAATATATAATTTTCTGGTTAGTGAGCAATACACCGTATTTGTATTTACAGCTTATGACACTCATAATGTTCGGTAAACACTCAAGACTTGTTCAGATGTTGTTTGTTGGTTTAAACCAGCAATGGCTGAAATCTCACAGGACACAATACGACACAAAATACATCACCAGTTGATCTCACTGCAAACACTGAAAGCAGAGGAAGCTTGTGTGAACTGGAAAATCACAGGAACAGATCCGCCTAGTTTCTTAAAGCAATGAATATTATATAGGATATCGTGTTTTATCTATATTTTTTTGCCGCAATATGTAACTATATTATTGCCCCGTTTTCATTTTTTTAAGTTGGATATATAAGTATGTCCAACTTTATCTGCATACTGTACATACACATACGTGATATTCACTATATAGTCAACCTCAGCTGCCTGTATTGTTGCTTGTAAGTTATTATATATAACTATATTATATTGTAAACTATATCATGCCTTAGCTCTAATCTGCTAAATAAGTCTATAAGACATGCTGATATTAAGATATTATGAACATTAAACATCATGGTTTTCTGTAAAGCTGAATGTAAATGTATAAATAAATTTGACTTGAAATCTTTATGGCTTTAGATGCTTGACTGTAAAATCTGAAAGCAGAAAATTCATCTGACACCTCCAGGTTCACTAATATCCTACTTCATATTACCATATTGTTGCATGCCAGTTTGTTTTGGGTCTGATTGCGTGTGCATTCGGTATGGGATGTGTTTTGCTTTGGTTTTCTCGATGAATTTTACAAGTCCTGGTGTCACAGAGTCTCTGCACCTTCAGCCTCATGATCACTGCTGCCAATATTTCCGCTCTCAAATTCATTAGCATTGGGTGATTAGCAGAATATTTTGGCCTCAAATACGAATCCAAACTTATTACATATTTAATCCAATCAGCGGCTCTGATAGATTCTGCTCTAAGCAGCCATTACATGCCTGATTTCATGTGACTGAAAAGCTAAACTTGGTCAAGGGCCTTGTAACACGCCACATGTTTGAGCCGTACACGAGCCAAAACGACACTTAGAAGGTCTTTCAGAAAGAAACACACAAAGAAAGTGATGTAACGAGGGTAACGTTGAGACGGTCTGAGACAGCCTGTGTTTGTTCTAATAGGATTTGGGGAAGGTTTAGCGTTAAGGTCTGCTGTGGGCCGCTGGGAATCGATGCTTTTAAAGAGAAGCTTTAAACCTCTTGAAAGAGCTCAGCCCTGGAGGTGACCGAGAGCAAACGGCCCCTGTGTGGGCCAGAGTGGGATGTTTTCCTGAGAGCCCAGGGGCCCGGGGCCGCACCTACCTACAGGAGCGTGTGATTGGCCGCTCGTGATCCAAACATGGCAGTCAGACCTGAATATATTTGCATAGATACAGTGCGAGAGATCTGCGGGCGACTCCTGCGGCCTGACTTCTGTCTGTCTGTGTCTGGACCGGCGCTGACCGCAGCTGTGCATCTCACAGACCCTCCAAACACAAACATATACTTCATTACACTGCATACATTTTGTCAGGTGGTGCTCAGGATTGAGGGTGCTTGCTTCTTTTTTTCATTGAAATATTATAACATTTATTTCTTAATATACAAGGTATTTCAATAAGTTAACAAAAGAAAATATTTCTAATAAATAAAAATATCGAGGCCAATTTATCAGTCAACAGCAGTTTCAAGTCTGGTTGATAAGAACTCCAGTGCATTTAACCATTATTTAAATTTATGCATTTAGCAGCATGGTTATTATAGTTAACTATAACTACAACTAAAAAAAAAAAAAAAAAAAAAAATCTTTACTTATATATAATATATAATAAGCGTTAACTGAAATAAAGTATTAAAAAACCTATATTAATTTGATTTCAGCCAGTTACAAAGGAAACATTTTTTTATTTAGATTAACTTAATGTAATAAAATAACTAAAACTAAAACTGAAAAACCTATATGGACAGATTTAAATACTACTACTACTACTACTACTACAATCACTAATAATAATTACAAAAACACACAATAAAGTAACTAAAACTTTAACTTAAATAAATAAATAAATAAATAAATAAATAAATAAATAAATAAATAAATACAAATAAAAATAAAACTATGATAGTATCTCAGTGATACTAAAAGACAGTTTTTTTTTGTTTTTGTTTTTCTCGAAAGCAACTTAAATTACATTCAAGGAATACATTTTATCAGTTCTTGCTTTCCCGGGGAATCAGACCCATGACCTTGGTTTTTGTTAGCCCCTTGATCTACTGTTTGAGTTACAAGAATGCTTTAGTAAGTACAGAATAAAGACCATCCGGCCTAATGTGTGGAAGTGGACAGCTTGCAATGATGCATAATGTTCTTATTATAATATAAAACACATCTTCACATGCATTTCCTGAAAATCCTCAAATCTTAATGCATCCTCGGCAGACAGATGCATGTGCGTTTTAAATTTTGGAATTAAAAGCGAAAAAACGAAAAGAAAATCAAGCAAATTATCATTACCTAGCAGTGCTAGATTGTAAATTACATTATTAAAATAGTAGTTAGTAACATAATCGATTACATTATACATTTTAGATGACTTTTAGATTGCATTTGATCTAATTTGTTTATCAAATAGTATAATCTTGTACCATATTGATACAAAAATAACAAAGAAAATGAATCTTTGTTATCAACAACATTAAATGCATTAAACGGTTTCCCAACTGCAGGAGGTTTGTAAGTTGATGGAAAGCTTAAATTAAATAATGTGATATAAAGATAAACTTATTTAAATCATAAAAATGTAAAATTAATAAAATCTAAATAAGACACTAAAAAAGATTAAATATTTTATTTGTATACCTGCATGTCTTGTGACCATTAACCGACATCAGAGGACTGTGAATATGCGAATGTTAAATTATTGTTTATATAGTATGCAGATGCATATAACTATGCAAGCTTGAATCCATGTGCTGTTGTGTTTGAAAATGTGTCAGATGGCAATCCATAAAGCAATGCAAGTCAGTGCAATGCAATGCAATCCATCGATGGAATCTTTTCTCTTTCCATTCAAAAATAGTTTTTAAAGCGAAACTTGCTGGACAAGATAGATAAAGTTAGTTGACCATAATTTATATATAGCTACATGAACATGGTTAATAACACAGAGATCCGAAGGAAACTCTATCGCCCCCTTGAGTACAGTAACACATGCATGCAAGCATTAATGTACTTGACGGCACAGTCATGGCCAAGGAGTGAAATAAACTACAGTGACTCGCTGTTAATAATGTTTAGATGATACCTGCCTCAGTCTGAGCAAACTGACAAGTGTGATTGAACTCACCATAAACACGTCAAGATCACTTTCACATAAACGACACCCTTTGCCACTGAGATTGCATGTTGTGCACCAAGTTCGAGGCCTAAACCGAGCGTCTGCGTCCCATATGGACCCGAAGAGTCAGTGGTTTACAGCAGCCTTTCAAAGATGGTCTTTTGTGTACAGCTCTCCTCATTTTTCAAAAGACTTTCAATTACTTGCTTTCCCAGCGCAGTGTAAATATTTTGTAAGGCAGTCGGTTAGAGCCAGCGCCCGAAGCCAAGACCTTTTAATTTGATACAATGCGCTTTATTAACAGACAGAGGGAAAGCGCGAGCGCTGCGTTTGTGGACTCTCTCTGTGCGCCACAAAGACCTCGACGCCACCGATTGTCACGAGGCCCTTCTGAGAGAGCGAGAGACTTGTTTTTATCAATTACTGCAAGATCAACAGCGGTTCTGAAGAGCCACAGCAACGATTTATCTTCTCTTCAAAGCCTCTTCTGTTCCGTCTCGCAGAGAAGTAAGGAAGGTTTATGTAAACAGATGCAGAAATAGGCCGAGGTTCAGGAGCTCTTTCTCTTCTTCCCGGTCGCCCTTCTCTTCTCCAGCGTTTGTAACGAGAAGCCCTCCGGGGTTGTGTACTCTCTGAATAAGGTCTGTGTTTTTGACAAACCAAGGTGAAACCGTGTAACGATGCATTCTCAGTTCTGGTATTCTTTGTCCTGGAGTGTGTGTGTGTCAGTGAAGGTTTGATGTGCGCAGCCTCGTCCTGGATAATGGTGCACCAGGGGACCGTTGTCATCGCTGTCAATAGAGCGGCCGGAGGGATACATGCGCCTCTACCTTTGTAGCTACTGTTCCCTCATCTGCCGTCTTTCTGCGCTCACTCTTTCATTCTGGTTCTTGTGTCGTTTGGATCTGTGTCAGGCAGGTCACTTTATTTCGGCGTGATGTGTCCTGATAACAGCAGTGTGTGTAATCAAAATATTCTGACAGATTCTCTCTCTTTCTGAACTCTCTCTCGATGTGTGTATGTGTGTGTGTGTGTGTGTGTGTGTGTGTGTGGGCTCAAATCTCTCTTACTTGTTTTTTTCTTCATTTATATCTTCTCAATGTCAAACGAAGCCTTGAAGAGGACTGATCTTTTTTCATGTATGCGCTTTAACTAGATTCTGTGTCTTTGATATAATTACGCTCCTGAGGGTTGAAGCGGACCCTGTTTGTGCTTCTCGCCGCTTTGTAGAGCGATCAGAACTTTTCACGTGTCAAAAGCTCTTTCAAGCTTCACGGCACCTTGCTAAGAGACATGAAACACTGCAAAAACTAAATCCACATAAAACACATGAACACAAAGTCCAACTGCAGCAAAGAGAGACAAGAACAAACTTCATTAGCTTCATTTTATGCTTTGGATGTAGAGAGATAAACAGTCTCTATCTATCTATCTATCTATCTATCTATCTATCTATCTATCTATCTATCTATCTATCTATGTATCTATCTATCTATCTATCTATCTATCTATCTATCTATCTATCTATCTATCTATCTATCTATCTATCTATCTATCTATCCATACACCCATCCATCATGTATCTATCTGTTCATCCATCATCTATATGTCTATCTGTACATCATCAATCCATCCATCCATCCATCCATCCATCCACCAACTATATGTCTGTCTTTTCTGTCCATCCATCCATCCATCCATCCATCCATCCATCCATCCATCCATCTATCTGTCCATCTAACCATCCAACCATCCATCCATCTATCTATACACCCATCCATCACTTATCTTTCCATCCGACCATCCATCCATCACCTATCTATCTGTCTATCCATCCATCCATCCATCTATTATCAGCTGGAATAATGAACTTTAATATTTGGCAGAAGAATTATAATGATAATGAATACCACTAAAGGTAATTTTTTGAGCATTATCATGTTGATGTTGTTTAATAAACTTGTTTTCCAGTGATTTTAACATGTTCATGGGCTGTTCTGAGTCACAACGCAAAGTGGATTAAAATGAGTGTAAAATCACTGTAACGTCTGAAATACAAGCAGCCTTCAGGCTCATTCGGCTCACGCTCTCGCTCCACAAGTGATCTGATTTAATGAACTGCTCTGAAAACTAAATGAGTTTTTTCTCCTCTTCAGGTATAGCTGGAGGCAGAGTCTTTCTCAGTTACAGGTGTAAAAGATGAAATGAGCAGGTGCAATGACATTACACACACACAAATCAATTACAGGAACCACATCAAACCTTTTAGGGATAATTAAAGGTGTTCCGGAAAAGAATTCTGTTAATTTATTCATTTAAACTGTATGTTATGGTAGTGTGATCTCATTCATGTTCGCAGGTCTGTATGTGTACGTAAATGTGCACATTCATTCAGAATGTACAGTAAAAATATACTTATAGAATCTAAAACATAACCTTTACATTTGTTTATTTGTAAAAGCAACTGAATTTCTTGAAAAGTACAAGTTGCTGATTTCATATGAATTTTTAAGTTCTGACTCACGAGAACCTACTGATAGTAGGTGAAACGTCATTATGAAGATCCAACCCTGAACCTCATGACAATGTAAGAATGAGATCGTAAAAATTTATATGAATTTGCCATATTGTACAACACTTACAAACTGTTAGTGAGAAGGACTGTTTATCAGTAGATGATAGAGAGACTTTTTTAAAAAGCAAATTTAATTAAAATGAAAATCCAAAGGTGACTGATAATGTTAAACTCTTTGAACTGAAGGCAGAATCGGACAAAGTTTTTAAATTATTTAATAAAACGATGGAAAATGAAAACCAGATTTATTGAAAAGCATACAGAAAAAGGTTGTATCGTTTACAATATTTACTTTGAAAATGTACACTTAGGAATAGCTAGTAAGTTTCACAAATAATTTAAAAGAAACAGCAAGTAACATTGAATTAAATATTAAATTTTGAAGTAGAAAGACTGAAACGATATTTTCTTGCAAAACTTATTTTACAAATGATCTTCAAAAACCCAATTTAATTTAATCAGTTTAATTTTTACAGTGCATATGCGACAAATTAAAAATACAATTAAATAATTTGATTTGCATTTTAAATTTCAAATAAAAAAAAATTGCAATTGATGTGAGAATTTTCATTTTTTACAAATGTGAACAAGAAATTGCAAATATATTTGTTTCAAGGTTCTTTTTTCCCCTCAATCCAAATACAAGAATGGTGATACAGTAAAAATAGTGCAGTTTTATTTATTTTGTTTCCTGTTATTTAACACTAACATTTAATCAATCACATTTATTATAAATGCAATAAAATCAACCCATGAATCTGTGATTAAACCTCAAGTAGAGTTGCACATCAGTAAATCGGTTAACGTTGTAGACGTCAATATCAGTGTCTATCAAACTGAGTCACACTTAACATTTGAAAACCTACTGAAATCACATCGGTTGTGTAAAAAATAAATAAATAAAAAGAATGAATGAAAGCTATTTTAACGTCCTTCTCTCCACGTATCTCTCCTTTTGTTGGCTGAATGTGGTGAGCTGTATTTATGGTCCATTTGAAAGAGGGGTGAGAAATGGAAAACACTGAAATGTGAATGTAGGTGACAGACGCTCGTGGCACTAATAGCGCGATGGCAGCCTGCTAATAGAGCTAAAATGTGACGTATTCATTTTAACTGAAACCTTGCTGTCAGATTAGCTGTGACTCCACACAACCTCCTCTATTAATGTGACACTCGCAACTAATGCATTCCTGCGGAGGAGAAGATAAAGGCCGAGGAACAGTGTGAGAGAAATGGAGCGTGCGCTGAGCCGAGCCGTATCACGTTAACCTGTTTGTGGAAATCAGCTCTGCGTGGCTTTTGTTGGATTTTATTTATGTGAAATCACACGGCCGTGAGTGTGTCATTGAGAGAGAGGCTTGTCTTTGTTCCTCGCATCTTAAAGTCTCTGTGTAAATGCATTTACACACACACACACACACACACACACACACACACACACACACACACACACACACACACACACACATGCACACACCATTATTTCTACAGTCTTATTGTAAGGGTTGCTACCAACAACAACAATGAAAATGATCAATGAATGGTTAATAAGCAGTTAAGTTTAACTTTGGAAAGCAAAATGTCTGATTTCTGTTAGTAAAAAAAAAAAAACTGAGCAGGAAAATTAGAAACATCTGACAGCAGTTTTTGATTTTTTAATTCAATTAAATTCAGTTCAGATGTATTTATACAGTGCTTTTCACGAAACATTCAGAAAATGAATGTTTCTACATTACAAATTTTTAAGGCTTTTGATGCCTTGAAATGATCAGATACACACTTGGATTTATCTTACAGAAAAGTATCTGATGAAAAGCGATTAATGAGCCTCATTCATGAAACTTTCGTAAATGCGGAGCAATTTGTGCATGGAATGGACCTTCATGAAAACTCTTCTCCAGATGCTTCATAAACATCTGATTTGATAGTTCAGTGTGAATATATTAATGAATTCCAATTATATGTTAATAGGGCGTGTGCACATTCATTAATAATTAGCATAATCCCTCCCATGAATTGCAATCTAGGAAAGTCGATAAAAATAAATTCCAATGTACCTGAATATTTGAATTACACTTGTGTTTCAGGAAATGCTTGTGAATTATCAATACCATCCTAGCTGAAAATTACCAGCACATTTTATGTTTGTATTCAGATTTTCTTCTCATATGTGAACGCTGTGAGATCTTGTCTCCAGTAATTTGCATAAATGCAAAAGAGACTAATAGGCCATATGCTAACAGAAATGATTCAATTAAAGTTTGAAGCTTGCAGACAAACACTAGTGGTGCTCAGAATAATAGTTGTCTAAAAAATGGACTACATGGCTGGTTTCAATAATTTTTGTTTCAATGACACTTATTTTCACATTTAACTAATTGGTTAACGAATGAATTTTGCTATTATGTATTATATTATCACATAATTGTGTTATTATATATCAAAATGCAGTGTCATCAGTTTGCCTAAAAGAATACAAAACATTTAGATGTTTTCTGCGACATTTATGGTTGAGAGCAGGTGTATATTTTTTGTACCGTCTAACATTTTTAGAAATCAGAAAGAGCTTTATTGCCAAGTATGTTTATACGCACACACAAGGAATTTGTCTTGGTGACAGGAATCAGAAAATAAGAATTCTGAATTTTTAACAGATTTTGGAAAATTATTAATGAATCCATCCAGAAAAATTAATCCTGTTTGTGTTTCATGAATGTATTGCTGTTTTGGTGAGGTTTGATTATAATGATCTCATCTTCTGCAGTATTAGGAAGTGCTGTTTAATTATCAGCCATAGTTCACAAATGCACTAATACTAATGAAAGAAATGCATATATTTATTTTCTGTATATATTTTTTGAAAGGATTTTTTTTTTTTTTTTTACTGCTGCTGAAAGTCCTTCTGTTCCTGTACTAACACTGATTTGATTACATTTTAAGGCTCTACAATCACTAATAAATGCTAATTTAATTCACTCATTATATACACACTGAATTAAAGACCCAGAACTCTCTCTAACACTGTTTCCCATATACACAAATTGTAATATTAGAAGTATAATGAGCAGTTCTGAAGTAGAAACCGACCCAGACCTGCTGCATTTAACCAAAATAAAAAACAGCCGAATCTCAGAGAATAAAGGAGAAACGCTCCAGCAACATGAAGCTCCTTGAGTTTCTAGAGGAGTTACTATAAAATGACAGCTGGGTCTGTTATTGATTAGTGACAAATATAATATAAAAAACAAAAAAAAAAAAACAAAATAAAATTAAATTAATAAAAAGACTCATAAAAAGACTCATTCTTTCCTTCCAAAACCAACAGCGACACTGTGCATTTAAAATAAGGACAGAAATGTTTAGGAGACCAAATTCCCGATCAATATTATCTATTAAAGCTTCATCTTCAATGTGCTCAGTAACTCTGAAGCAGATTTCTCCTGTGTCTCTGAAGAAAGAGTGAAGTGAGGGATGTGTGAGTGTGGCAGATGTGTCCAGATGTGCGTGTGATGGAGTCAGCGGGCTCTCTGATAAAATTCTGAGCGTCAGCTCCTGTTTAACCTGCGGTTCCTCCTGAGCACACGGAGCCATTAGAGCCCATTAGAGGACATATGTTCAGCTCTGATCCACAGGAGCGTCTCACACGAATACATATGAGAAACACTTCACCTTTACTCAGAACAACAGCTCTACAAACATTAACATCAAATCATATGTACTATATGTTCTGTATGGTGGAGCCCGGGGTTAGTTGTCAAACAGAGTCACAAGGGCTATATGCCAGTTTTTTTTTTGTTTGTTTGTTTTCTTCCCACATGCAGACATATTTTGCACGCTAAAGAGTCTTTATATTTTAAATAATTTTATTACAAAATGCAATATTGCATTTTGCATTGCATTTTGTAATATATATATATATATATATATATATATTATATATATATATATATATATATATATTGTAATTATTTGGATAATTATTTAATTTAATTAGTTATTAATTAATTATTATTAATTTATGTAATCGAATTGCAATATTCATAGATCAAAAATTTGTCATTAATTATTTTATTATAATTTTAATGTTTAAGAAATATATATGAACATACAGTATACAGTATAAGAACTACTTTTCTACTTAAAATAGCTCTACAAAATAAAACAATATAATATGCATATATACTGGTTGTTTATATATGCAGGGCTATAGGCAAGGTTTTTTGGGCAATTAAAATCTGTCTACATTCTGTCACATATGCTTTAATATTATTATTTCTTATTTAATTTTTTATTTATTTTTACACTTGTAAACTTACACTTATTCTTTATATTTTACATAATTTTATTTAATTACATTTGTAATTAATTTAATTAAATGTATAATGTAATATATTTTATAATTATTTATATATAACAAATCATAAATAATTGTAATCTATAAGAATTGTGAATTAATTTAACTAAATGCAATATTTGTAGAATAAAACAAAACAAAACAAACAAACAAAAAAACACTGAAAATGCGCAAAATTTTGTTTCATGAATCATTTTATAAATGTCTTACTGTTTAAGTTTTAGTAATAATTATTGGCTGATCGGGACCACTTACCCCATACAACATGCCCCACTACTGTATTTTGTGGATGTGGGAATGTTCAACAGCTTTTAGAAATCAAGATTTGTGCATGCACAAGCATTTTTAAATGTTGGGGAAAAAAGTGTGAAAACTAGCCCCAGTCTCCTGTATAATCAGCCCATAAACTTCACAGCAGTATGTTTCATAAAATGTCTAGAAGACCTTCAGAAGAGGCCTCCAAATATTCCCGACACAAATATAAATATATAAAGTTAAGCCTCAGAAACGATTGTGTAGTGCGTCTCTGTGTGTATTAATAAAAGATTTATATTCCCTGCGTTCGGCGAGCAGCAGAGATGGGATGAGATGATCAGAGGTGGAAGTGTGTGAGATGTGATTGGATGGGATTTGTGTCCGTCAGGCTGTCCGCGGGAACCGTGAGCACGTCTCGAGGCTTGTCAAAGCCTGTGCGTTTCTCCCTCTGACAGGGTCAAACGGAGCCGGTGGAAAATCTCACTGTCAGCTATTCCCATATTAAATATCAGAATTCTCATTGTTATAGGGACTCCTACTAAGAAAGCATAAGCCTCTTGACTTATGAATTTTAAAAGTGTTTAAATCACTGAGAAGATTCCTCCGCCGGTGACCGTAATCTTTACGAGGTCTGTGAGACAGGTAGAGCGATAACTGTACAGAATTAGAGCAATTGTTAAGGAAAAGAAAAGAAGCTAAAGTGTCTCTCTCTCTCTAGCTTCTCTCGGGGAGAGCTGAGCCACTGCTGCCAGCTACACTAAAGCGTAGATTACTTTACCAGTTTGGCTTCACTGCCAATTGGATTAAACTGCAGTGCCCTGGGCCTCACGCTGCCATGTTTGACAGCAAACACGCGTCCGGCTCGCAGACGGATGAGATGGACTTATTCAAAGTCGAGCTTCTGCTTTTATCAGCCCCATTTTTAGCATTAGGAGAGACCTGTCAGGCTTTTATCAGCCCCTGCGCTCCGATTGTTTGCTGGAGAGATTGACCATAACCAACAGGATCATCTGCATCCGCGAGGTGAAACGTGGGAATTTGTTTTGAACAATGTGGAGATGGAGAGCAAAGGCGTTTGATTTCCCCCCCGTCATGCAACGCTTCTGGTTTTAGAGCCACGAGACTCGGCTTTCCGTTCTTGAACTCTGGAACGCCAAAGAATTCCAGAGCTTTCAAAACACACGACATGAAACAGATTTTGTGCCTCACAAAATAAATAAACACTCTTTCTTCTTCTGAAGGCTCTTGGATTACACATATTCAGGAATTACAGCTCTACACAATTCACTGAGGTATATTTCAAAATACGAGATGCATTCACATTTCAATCCATTTTTGGTGGTTTGAAAACTAACAATGATCTCATTAACATTCTAATGTATGTTTTATACATGAACACTTTTAAATAATTGTTGATAACAATTATTAGTCCCTTCTAAATACATTTGCCATTAAAAAGGCATCATTAATTTATAGGCTGCATGGGGTTTCAAAGGTTCCTGCAATTTCATTTCTGACCCAAATATTCTTGTACATCTCTAAAGTTGTTCATATGCAAAAGGATTTTTGTTTCAGATGCTGGCAATACATTGACAGTGTTTGGGTGTCTATCCAAATGTACAAAAATGTGCATTTGCACAAGTTTTGGGTCAGTAAGATGTTAATACTCAGCAAGGACGAGTTAAATTGATTAAAAGTGACAGTAAAGACGTATATTATCCATCTGTGAGTCCTGAACAATAAAATTTATCAAGGTTTCCACAAAAAAAATTTTGTGCAGCACAATTGTTTTCAACATTGATAATAATCAGAAATGTTTCTCGAGCAGCAAATCATCATATTAGAATGACTTCTGAAGATCATGTGACACTGAAGACTGGAGTAATGATGCTGAAAATACAGCTGCGCATCACAGAAATAAATTCCTCTGGTGAGCAGAAGAGACTTCTTTCAGAAACATAAAATCTAAGTGACCCCAAACTTTTGCGAGTAAGATCCTAAAGTCAGATTTTGGCCTTTTGTGATGCTCAGCACTAATTTTCATCTGTGTACATTTGTCATTTATGTTAACTTCTGCTGTCGTTGCTGACAGGCTCTCGGTGCGCGTGTGAGCTGTGCATGCGTTAGTTTAATGTTTCGAGTGGATTAGCACACAGTCGATCAGTGCAGAGTTGTGTATTTGTGTCGTTTGTTCATCAGGCATTACTGTGGGACAGAAGGTGGAGGAAATGTTAAATTAATGAGCCTGTGCCAACTCGCTGCAAATGAAACGTGTAAATACATTGATCTTTTTCTCTCTTCTTTTCTTTCTTCCTTTTTTCTCTCCCTCCCTCCCTACTTCAACCTAATGGCGTCTTTGTGTTTTTTCAGATCGCAGCGGAAGAAAAACCTGTTCGGAGTTCTCCGTCACAGCGTCTGCGTAAACAGCGCTCGCTCTTATCAGCCGCGTCTCTCCCCCAGGCTACGGCAGATTTTTCATTTAGCTAAAAGCGCGGTGAGAGGTCTATGAGAATGATAATCCTGGCATGGGCCGCAGCTGGTATTTTTCCTGCCGCAGATGATTAGTGGAATGTTTTCCATTTCGACCTGGAGAAATTCTCTCAGTGGGAAGTTGGAAGTTAACATCCGCTTAACTGTCTTTAGAGCTGCGGTTTCATCAGTCGCCATCTGACGCTCCTAAACACACGTGAGAGAGAGAGAGAGAGAGAGAGAGAGAGATGGAGGTGGTGCTGCTAAAGGATGAAGACCTTCTCCTCATGGTTAATTATAGGGGAGGATAGTATGAGCATGTAAATCACAGTACAGCTATATATTACAATAAGGTTATTTTTTTTTGCTGGAAATTCAACAAAAAAATATACAAAATAGGCCTAACCAAGTCACAATGCATTGCAAAACAAAAGTGCATCATCTTGTTTGATAATTTTATCTTTGTGGATCAGATTATTCATATGAAATGAATGAATAAATTTGCCATAAGTGCAAAAACAGCTTCGAACCCTTGTAGTTCAAAACTTAAAACTCTTAAAACCACTAAGAATCTGATTAGATGAGGCACATGAAGCTCAGGACAAATATGTGCCTGTGTCGACATTTTTACGAAAATGATGTTACGTTGTTTATTGCACATTTCATGGTACTTTCAAAGTGAAGTGTCCAGTGAGTGATGCAATAAATTATTAAATTTAACAGATTGAGAAATGTGCCAACATTTTATCAAGCTGCTGCATGCACGTATCGTTGAAGTTTGGAAACGAAATGTGGAAAGTGGAGCTAAAAGTTTAAACACATTTGAAAATACTTTCACATTACATTAACATTTATGCATTTAACAGATGTTTTTATCCAAAGCAAGAATAACGAACCACCAACACAAATCCCTACCCTAAAACTGAAACCACTTGAGTTCAAAACTATAAACTATAAAAACACTAAGAATCTGATTAGATGATGCTCATGAAAATACATGCCTGTGGCAACATGATATTACGTTGCTTCTTGCACGTTACTTTCAAGGTGAAACGTCAAGTGAGTGAAGCTAAAAACTGTGCTCAGTTTTCTCTGAAACAGACGAACGAGACTGTGCCAATATTTTATCACACTGGTTCATGCAGGTATCATGAAAGTTCAGAAAAGAAATGTCTGATGAGAGGCACTAAAATGTTAATGCTCTATTGTTTTTGAAAATAAAATAATTTAATTAAATAAATAATATAATTAAAATAATATACCAGCTACTGGTTCCTGAAGCAACTGTGTCATTTTACCTTACTTTTTACACAACTTGTGCCAAACCGTGTTTCATGGACTCGCACCTGAGCGCTCCATATTGTAAATGCAATGCTGCACCAGGTGCGCTACTGAGCAAATTTACTACAGTCAGAAAAGCCATATATATGGAGCTGTTTATGTGATGCAAACATCAAAATGTTTTAGTTTACAAATCATGCACTATGGTAAAAGTGAAAGTGACGTGACATACAGCCAAGTATGGTAACCCATACTCAGAATTGGTGCTCTGCATTTAACCCATCCAAAGTGCACACACACAGCAGTGAACACACACACACACACACCCGGAGCAGTGGGTATCATTTATGCTGCGGCACCTGGGGAGCAATTGGGGGTTCGGTGCCTTGCCCAAGGACACCTCAGTCATGGTATTGCCGGCCCGAGACTGGAACCCACAACCTTAGGGTTAGGAGTCAAACTCTCTAAACACTAGGCCACGACTTCCCCACATAACATAGTATTGAGCTCTTAACATAGTACTGAGCAAGGAACTGCACAAAAATAAGTCTTTATTAATCAGTAGTCTGCCCCATAATCATAATTTGTGTGAAAAGGAATTAAAGTTGATGGTGTTTCTTTTGTGCTGGAAACTGCAGTGAATTGTGAGTTTTGCAGAACAAATACAGGTAGAGGCACGTCTTTTTCAAAGAGCCTGGGTCTGAACATAGCTGATAAGTTCAGATCTGTGGTGCAAATCAAATTCATTCTATAAGCTATATCGTTCTCATGTGCAAATACTAGGGCTGGGTGAAAAATATTGATTTCTCAATTTTAAAAGATTCTTATTTTTATGAGACGATATCGATTCATAAATCCCAAGAATTGATTAGTCTAGCCTGGCAGATAATGAATGGAACATTGTAGACCACCTCCCATCCAATAAATTGCAATAAGCTTTGTGATTTGTCACTTTTGATATGAAACAAGGTCTCAGATTTCAATTTATGTCCATTTCATTACAATATTCAAATATTAAATGCCGTTTTGGCGCTGTTTAATGTGGAGTGACAGATCGCTGTAGCACCTCGGTTAGAAGCAGCAGCGTGAACTGATATTCTCCTTTGCTTTAATAGCAGTTTCAACATGAAATAAACATGAATGAACATCCGAAGGTATATTTACAAGAAAGAGTACAACTTAACGAAATCCATATCCTGTCTCATGTAATAAACCAATTAGTGTTTCAAATGTGGAAAGATGACAATAGCTAATAAACAATGTGTCACATAACGTCACATTTACCACAGTACAATATTTTCGGTGACCATGAACTCATTAGTCAGCTAGAAAAATTAACTCTAGAGAGGAGCATTTTGCTAAATATGCACTTTTTTTATGTTTTCGTGACAACCACCATTAAATGTTTATATTTCAAAAATCGAATTTGAGAAGAAATATAATTATGCAATTTAAAATTAAAGTTAGTATGACAACTTTAATATTACAAAAACTATAAAATACTACAAAAAAACTATATGCATCCATATTATTGACTCTCAGGTATATTTTACATCATTAGTTGAGATATTTATTTTTTCCTTGAGAAAATTTGTCATGTCCTGTACCTGATATATATCTAAAATAAACAATATTGAATCAAATCGGAATCGGGATCTAATCGAATTGCGAGCTTGTGAATAGTGGTGGTTCTACACTGAATTACACCCTGGGCGAGACACAGCTTCTGTGCACGGCACCTTCTCAGCAAGCAAGGGCACCAATTTGCCTATTCCCCCTCACAGTAAAATGATAGATAATAGAAAACCGATTTGCGGCAGTGGCGCAGAGGATTATTCATTTTATTTTTTTTAACTGCTTGTGCCGTCCCCAATGTATCACGGTTTGCCCGTGTCAAAAACCGCTACTGCTTGTGAAGGATAATCAAATCAAATTGTAAAATTTGTGTCAAAACCCAGCCCTAGCAAATAACATCAAGCTAATAACTTTCCACTTTTAAAATAGGTTAACTTTTTTAAATCAATATAGAAATTGTACGCAAAGTACAAAATGCCGAAAAGTGTGCAAAACCTCCGGTTCAAAAACATTACAAGCAAAAAAAAAATAAAATAAATAAATACTACTACTACTAATAATAATAATAATAATAATAATAATAATAATAATAACAAACTAAAATCAGAATCTAATCAAATCAGGACTACCAGGCATGAAGATCTATTCTGTGAAGTACACTGTAAAAATGACTTTTTTGAACTCATAATTAAAACAAAGATTAAAGGAATATGTTTTACTATTTACTAAGAAAATACTATTTCTTTTTTTCTACTTCTACTTCATGTTTAATGTAATGTTACTTGTGTTTCTTTGTAATAGTTTGTAAAAATGTAGTAGCAATGTCTGAGTGTAAGGTGTTTCTACACCAATTTTTTTTTTTTTTTTTTTTCAGTGTAGAAATGGTGTAGTAAAATCTCTAAAGACTGATTCCTTTAGTCATACAGCCCTGCTCTCTCTCTCTCTCTCTCTCTCTCTCTCTCTCTCTCTGTCTCTCTCTCTCTCTCTCTGTCTCTCTCTCTCTCTCTCTCTCTCTCTCTCTCTCTCTCTCTCTCTCTCTCTCTCTCTGGTGTGCAGGTGTGGGATTCCTTCAGTCGTAATTAAGCGCTGAGTCTGACAGCAGGTTTATCTTTCGTGTTCGACAGGTTTAAACATTCATTAAGGGTTTGGCTTAATTCTCCAGAGAAGGTGTAAATTCTCAGGAGCAGGTGTAACGTGTGAATTCACCATCCCAGCGGATCTGCCCGTGATTATTTCAGCTCCGATTTGCCTGATGGAAATTGAATAAAATGCTGTTTCCTCCACCTTCCTTTTCACAAATGCACTGCAGACACATTCAGGTGCTCAGACTGCAACTTCAGCCGATTTCAAAGCTCACGTGTCAGATTATTAGGATCCACGTCACACACATTCAACTCAACATGCTTCAAAATGTATTCATTAGGAAAAATGAAAGCTTTGCAGGAACAACACATGCTGCATGCATTTTTTTAAGAGTGGTAAAAATGTAAATTCAGTCAATATTTTCTCACCTACACATCATTCAAAACCTGTATGTCCTTCTGTGTAACGCAAAAGGAGATGATTTCATATGATGGAAGCTCCAAAAATGACAAAACCATACAAATATGTATTTACATGGTAGATTTAAAGTGACTTGAGAGTGAATAAAACATTGCCGAACTTCCATTTTTGGGTGGCTAAGAAAACATGAAACAAAACACAACTGTGTGCATTAACCTGAATATAATAACAGTTTTTCGTGAGATGTTTATCTGATAGGCCTAATTACACAGGCTACACTGAGCGCCGCTGGAGTGCACTCGTCTGGCGATAAAACAACCCAATGAGAAGGAGTCAGAGTCAGTCACTTATGAGTAACTGTGGGGCGTACGAGCATTCAGCACATCTCTCTCTCGCTCTCTCTCTGTAGCCTGAGGTCAGAGAGCAGAGCACCATATGCACTTGCACAACGAACCCAAACTCACACACCCCCATTTGTCCTGAAGACTCATCTGTGCTCGACTCTGTGTGTGTCAGACAGACAAGATCTCAAAGTTACTAGCAGATACATCTGCTTGTGTAGAAATTAACTCAAAGTAGCTGCTACTGTAACTTAACTACACTTAACAGAAGCTTAGTTGTTTTCAAAACTGTGTTTGTCCAACAAGTAGCAGTGTAATATCACATTTATATTGCATCATGTTGTGTCTGTACTTTTAAATTTACAATGGAATATCTGAGTTACTTTTTCAAACAAGCAATGCAACTTACTTTGTTTTCCCATTTATTGAAGGACAGCTCTCCTGTGCCCATGTTGAGAAAAAACTGAGAATAAGTGCAGAGACATTTCCTTCAGCATGAGGATTATTGATTTCACTTTTGGAGTGAAAGGGCATTTAGTTGCCGAAAATATAACTTTTGAATTTTTGTTATTAAAAAGTTAAAGTTTGACAAACAAGATTTCGAAGGAAGTTTCCTCAGCGCTGCTCTACTGACTGTTCCCTTGCTGTAACCTCAGTCTCTCTCGAGCTCTTCTCACTGATTTCTCCTCTCCAGCATTTGTTTGTCTGAGTTAAAACTGATTCTAAATATCTTGTGCTGGTGTGTATTTCTGCTCAGAACTGCAGGTCTGCGCTGGGTAAAGCTTGTTTATCTGCTGGTCTAGACTGCGAGGAGGCCAAAGATAATGACTTATTTGACAGATTTAAACCACACAGTTTCATCTGAGTTTGGCTCTGAGTTTGTTGGCCTTCAGCTCATCTCATGACCACAAGCACACAGAGGGTGTTTTATTTTATTATTATTATTATTATTATTATTTTTTTTTTTTTTTTTGCCAACTTTAATGGACAATAATAATTTAGCAGAATGATATACATTTTTTTTCTCATCTTTTATTCACCCTGATGTTGTTCAACTGAGGTTAAGTAGAATGTTCTTTTCATGAAATCATCATCAAAAGAGCATAAATAAATAAATACAAGCATCAAATATCATAACAGCTGTCTACATGACTCTTCTGAAGTCGAGATGTTTTGTGTGAGGAACAAAATAAAATGTATATTATTATTCACTGAAATGCAATATATACAGATTGTTTTAATTTGTGCATATATGAGGAACAGATCCAAATTAATTATTATTTACTGGAAATACATGTGTACACAATATTTAATTTGTACATTTGTGCATATATGAGGAAAAGATCCAACTTTACGTCATTACTTACTAGAAATAAATGTTTACACAATATTTAATTTGTGCGTATATGAGGAACAGACCCAAATTATTAAATCCATTATTTACAGAAATAATGAAAATACAGTACATTATTACTTAAATTAATCATTAACAATATTTCATTTCAGCATATATGGGGAACTATGGATGCTTGTTTCTGACATGGGATTAAAAAAATTAAAGAGGTCATATGATGCAATTTCATTGATTTCATTATGATTACTGTTTACGGAGCGCAATACACAATGCATCGCATAAAATAAAGAAAATCTGTGAAGCTGCATCGACTAAAAACCACAGTATAAGTCATTATTAAAGTAATTAGACTCGTCCACTACTCCCATGCAACAAAAATCCTCGTTTGTAATGGGTTTTATTGGTCGACTTTGGGAAGATCACATAACTAGTGAATGTCCACGCATCGCAGACGAATCTTTCTATTTAACTGTTCTTCTTAGTGAACGCTGGCGTCGAATGCAAACTACTACTTGTGTCACCAAATCTATCTGAATCATTTGAAAAGGTTGTTTTCACGTCTGTCCAGTACGCACTAATCCACAAATTCAGATGTGTAAGCACCTTTATTGGTTTATAAACGTTTTCTTACACTCCCCTCTGAAACGAAAAATAAACCAATATAAGTTGGGCAGTTCAAACAGTGACAGTCTGGGCTAATAGTACACTGAGGTACGTTGCTTAAAGAGATACCGATGATGGGATTGTGCATGAGCAGAGCAGCTGGAGTGAGGCTTGTGCTGCTGGATCACGCAGACACAGTATGTGTTTAGGGAGTTTGTAATACATTTCAACGCATAACCCACGCTTGAGGCATTAGACCAATCATGCCTTTTTAACACAGCTAGCCAATAACAACAAAAATCACTAATTCAGAAAAAATAAAATCGTAAAAATCAAAGAAACAAATATGAGAAACAATTATGTACATTATACAGAAAATAATGTGTTTTTTTAACCTTAAACTGCATAAAGGCATTGCATTACACCAAATACACAGAATAGTGTTTTTTTAGCAGCATCAAATGACCCCTTTAAAAAGTAAATGCCAAATTTTTATTTCTCAATTCTTTTGTTCTCATAATTTCAAGATTTTTTTTTTTTAAGAAATTAACTCAGAATTGCAATAAATAAAGTCAGAATTTTGAGTTTATATCAAATGCAAATGCAAATGCAAATGCAAAAAAAAAAAAAAAAAAAAAAAAAAATTGTGAAAATAAAATTATTATTATTATTATTATTATGTTATTATTATTATTATATTATTATTATATTATTCTTATTATTATTATTATTATTTTAATGACATGGAAAAAAAAATAATCAGCCCCAGATGTGTCATTTTTCAAAATAAATAAATAAATAAAATAAAAAAAAGGTATACATAATATTTAATTTGTGCAAATGTATATTTAAATTTGCAAAAGAGTTCTCAATATGATTTTTAGTGAAATTAGTTTTCGTTCCTCACACAAAGCCATCATATAACGTCATTAGGCACACATTAACTAATATTATGAATTTACTTTTATGGTGCTTTTTAAACATGACAGCTGTGTTCTCTACACATTGCTATTATACTGAACATTTTCATGATGGAGTTGAATGGGTTTGTGTGAACAATGACAGAATGTACATCCTTTATTAAAGGAACTGTAAAGTAGACCTGCTGATTCTGATACGAGTGACCTGTAGGGATGTGATTTTAAAGTTGAAGTATTTTACAGTGAGATTAGTCAGAGTCTCATCTCTCTCGTCTGATCTCTCAGAGAGTTTTTCTCACCTACCAGGCAGCTGGAATTTCTCCCAGGACCTGCCAGATCTTCACATGTTTCCGCTCGACTCTCCAAATCACTGAGGATTATTCCGAGAGCTAATACCTGTACAGGCCCAAATCCTGAAGGATGGGATTTACTGAACACAAGCAGCACTAATAATGTGACACGTTACTCACGAGCGCTGTTAACTTTCATCAGCCAGAGAGAGAATATATGTGTGTCTTTAAGCTTACAACAGAAACCTGCTGAATGACAATGACAGAGCGAAGGAGAACACACACACACACACACACACACACACACACACACACACACACACACACACACACACACCACTCAGGGATAATTGATTTAAACATGCAGAGAAGTGATGTGATCATGACACACTTACACAGGCTTGAATGTTCAGGGATGATCAGGATTCTTCTCTATTTCTGCTGTATGTGACAACTAACTAAAAGTAGAGACGTCACTAACTGAATTACATTTTCAGCAGCTCTGCTTCATTAAAATGTAGTTCTGCTCTCCACCAAATTGTGATAGAAACATGATACAATGTTTTCCTAAACAGTCATATGTAGCACAGTCAGATTGATTCAAATGAATCATTTAAATGAACCGATTCAAAACATCAATTCAAGTCTCAGTGAAGTATATTTTACATTTTTTTCTAAATACAGAAATATTTACAGAAATGCACTTGTTTCAGTGTTGTTTTATTAGAATTGAGATATTATTATAGTTTTCATGAATATTTTTGATTAGTTGTATTATTATTATCATTTATTCGTATTTAGTTACATTTTTAGTATAATTTTTATTGCATTTGTCACGTCACATATCACACATTGTTATGTCACATATTTGTTTTAATTTTAGTCTAAGTTTTTGCATAATTGTTAGTGTTTTTGTTGTTTTATTAGTTACTGTTTTTTAAGTTTGTAATAAGTTTAAGTTATTTTAATACAAATGAAACTAAATTAAAATTAGAAATGCTGCCTTGCAGCTATAGCTGAAATAAAATGTTTACATTTTTTGTTTGACTTTATTTCAAGTAACAATTTTTTTATTTATTTTTTTTTATTGTATTATTTGTTTTATTATTATTTTTAGATTTAGTTTAATAACCCTGAACTAGTCATCACTATTTTTCTACTATATCTTAGAAGTTATTTTGTTTTGTGTA
>NC_056577.1:4739665-4747165 GCF_018340385.1 Cyprinus carpio
AGCTGAACAATCTGTTATTTGGTTTGATTTAGCATGCCTGATGGGCCGCTTCCCACAGTAACCTGATTTCCAGGTCTCCGCGGACTCCTTTAACTGCAGCTTACTGTGAGTTACTGCGCTCACATCACTCCAGCAGCTCATCCAGCGCTGAGAACCGCTGCAACCTGACCACAGGCAAACTCACCGCTCGCTTCTGCTTTATGATGGAAATACTGCACGGAGAAAAAATCTATTACTGCGCTGAGGTGAATCCATGAGTGCACACGCTGGACCACCACTACATCAAATTCTGTATGTCAGTACATGAAAATACAAATGAAAAATCATTGAGATTTCTCACCGGAAACATGTCCAGGCCACATGTCAACTCAAAGCACTTGAGAAATGATAGAAACAGAAATTCATGGTTATAAAAGACCTTGCTTAACTTGTTTGACACATTCAAGTTTCTGGATGAAATTATTGTTATTTTTAGAGATTAGATTGTCTTTACTACATAGTTCTTATATATGTATGTATGTATATATGTATGTATGTATATATAAAATAATAATAATAAAAAAAAAACTTTTTCATAATGCAAAAACTCTTAATGGTCTTAAGTTAGCTTTTATTGTTTTTATGCAAAAGGATTTTTTTAATTTATTTTTTTATTTTTTTCATTATATTTTTGGGTGGAAGACACCACTAGTTTTTGGATTATGATGAAAATACTGGATAAAAACAGACTGATTGATTTGAAAAAAATCACAAAACTTATTATTTTTTTCACTGAAAGAAATATGTTTCGTCTTCCAAAAAAAAAAAAAAAAAAAACTTTTAATGGTTTTAAAATAGTCTTAACTGTTTTTATACAAAATAAAAGTTCTTAATTTTTATAATATAAATATAAATTGAAATTAAATCTTATTTATGGCTATAAAATACTTTATTTGACTTATTTGACATGGAAATATTGAGGGGAAATTCTTGTTATTCTCATAAAATTTTCTTTACTTTACTTAGTTGTTTGTTTGTTTTTGTTTTACTGAAAGGAAAAATACTTGTCATAAAACGTCCTAATAGAGTCTTATGCAAAATATAATTTCTGATTTCTTCAGATTTATGGGTGAAATGACGTTTTGTGTTCAGAGGGTGTCTTTCTTACAGTCGCCGCAGAGTGTTTAGTTAAACTCCCCTGTGCAGGACGCTTCAGGATATTACTGCATTCTTACAGGCCCTCCAACCTACACACACACACACACACACACACACACACACACACACACACACACACACACACACACACACACACATCCATCTGTGCATATATTTCTTAAACACACTCAATTCATCCATGCATAAGAACTCTTGGGCTGCTGGCCCTCTCTGTGTGTGTTTGACACCTGTATGCCCGCTGGCACACACACACACAGATCTGTGGAGTCAGGCTCTGTGTGTGTGTGTTTGTGGTCTGAGGGCATGAACACACTTTTACACTCTGATGAACAACAGAGGGGAATAGCACTAAATGAATAAATCTAAAATAAAATGTGAGTGCAGGAACATCCTTTCCTCAGGATGTGTGTGTGTGTGTGTGTGTGTGTGTGTGTGTGTGTGTGTGTGTGTGTGTGTGTGTGTGTGTGTGTGTAGCTGCGGGCTGAAGTCACAGGTGAGAGGTGAAGCTGAAATGACACTGAACATCACAAAGGAGACTCACAACAAGTCCAAACACCTGAACGAATTCCCACTTGTGCAGTTAAACCAATCTAAACTAGCAGCACTAGCTGTCTTTATGTGATGCTGTATATGTACGTGTGATTAGCGCTGATTGGCAGTTCTTCGGATCAGTCTGATGGTTTCTGTAGTTAGTGTGATTAGTGGTGTAGTTAGTTTGGTTTGGATTGTGGTTAGTGGTTAATGTGGTAAGCGCACCGCAAGAAAAAACCTGAACAAATACTTTTTCCATGAAGTTTACATACATTTCCTTCAAGCCAGGACTAAAACAATTCAGCACATCTGATCTGTTTGTGATTTTATTTGAGTTTAATGTGTGTTGAGCACAGCGGTCAGCCTCGGTTCACAGGGGGTGGGACAATGTCCGTTTGAACGCTGTGATTGGCCGATCGGCTCGGACCTGTCAGAAACATCCCCATAGAGAGCCTGGCAGATTTCAAACAGGAGGAGAGAGAGAAAAAAATCAATTTTCCTCTCTCTCACGCCCCACCGGCCGCTGCAGTCTCTCGGCTGGCCCGAGCGGTCAGAGGCTTCGGCTCCAGAGGTAGAGGGGTGACAAACTCCATCAGGAGCGGCCCGGCGCGTGCGGCGTGTACAGGTCTGCCGCGGGTCTCCGGAGTCCCAACCTGCTCCGCCACACCGCTGCCGGAATAAACCTATTTATCTCCTTCAGCCGAACCCCCTCCTCCTGGACCGCAGGGACCGCCGCGGCCGCAAACGTGTTACGAGACAGAGAGGAAGAGAGCCGGGGAAAAGTGGCAGAATTCAGGGGTGTAAATGATGAATTACTTTTCATCAAGACACAGGAAACACAGAGCGAGCGGCACTGCGCCTCTGACCCGACGCCTCACAGCAGCCAATATCTTCATTCAAGAAGACAAGCATGAAATTACACAGAAAATGGGATTGTCATCAACCGGGCCCTTCAAATCAGAGTATCCAGTCATTACTGCTCATAGCCACATCATAGCTGTGTGTGTGTGTGTGTGTGTGTGTGTGTGTGTGAGAGAGTGTGTTGCTTTCAACAAAACCAACACTCTTCAGAACTGATACAGTTTGACTTTGCTTAGATGTAGTCTGTTGAAACAGAAGTGAGATGAACCTGACTGATGTTTTCTTTTAGGTGTTGGATTACAGTTTGAGAAGCTCAAAGTATACTTGGGTTTTTACACAATGTGCATCATGTAAATTGTGTCAGCAGTATAGTACGTGCACAGCCTAACTTTCCGAACTGTGCACAGGCCTGGAGTGACCATCAGAGAATTGGAAGGATTGCTGGTGGGTTGCTTATAATAACATAAAGCAGGTCTCACATGCTGAAAAACTGAAAGCACGAGTCGAAACCAAGACCAGAGTGTGTTGAGACCGAGACGAGACCAGAGTTGAGGCCAATACCAGATCAGCACTCCTCAAATTAATCTTAAAGATCAACATTTATAGCCTGAGAAATGTCTGATATTTAATCAATAATTGCAATTAGAATAATTAAAGACTATATAGAGCTGTTACCCATCAAATTAAATCACTAACAACAAATTCATCTTTGCACTGCAGAAGTGGCACAGAAGCAATCGTGCTCTTATTTGTGAAAGCACCTCTCCTGCTCTTAATTATATAAGTTAAAATATATAAAAACAAGATCTCATTCAAGTACTCAAGTGCAATCATATCTTGATTTTTGGGGCATTTGTATTGATTTTACTGAATTTTTTGACACAATTCTCCATTAAATTGTGACCCTGGCACAACAGTATTAAAAATAAAAAAATGAATAAATACAAATAAATTAAATTAGAAAGACGTTACTGAATGCATTTGAATCAGGAAGTGTTACATCCAATCACATTAATGATGTTAACAAATAAATCAGACAATACACCAGCAATTTAGTGATATCCATGCAGTTATGGTCTTGAAATAAAAAAAAAAAATCCTCGTAGTCACACACTCACACACACACACACACACACACACACACAGACACAGACAGAGAGAGAGAGAGAGATAGGCATATATACCTTTTTTTTTTTTTTTTTTTTTAGGGGTCAGATTAGGGTTTGCGAAGCCCAAAGTATACTAGTGGTACATACATTTGATTTAAAATAAATAAATAAATAAATAAATAAATAAATTATATATATATATTATAAATCCAATGCTGTGTTAACAGTGTTTGTGAGAATCTGCATAGATGAGATGATTTCTCACGGTACTATAGTTATGATGATTATGTTGACATTTATATTATATTTTAGAAGAAATGTTACTCTGAAGCAGGGGATTGTGGATTGTGTTTAGAGAAAAATAAAATGTAAAAATGTAAAATAAAATGAAAAAAAAAATGTAAAAAAAAAGGATTAAATGAAATAAACAAATAAATAATAAGTAATTGATAGGATAAGTAAACAAAAATATTTAAATAGATAATTGATTAAAATTAATAAAATGTTTTAAAAATGGATAAGTAATTGATTAAAACAAGTAAATGAATAAATAAAGAAACAAACAAACATTTAAAAATCAATAAACGTTATTGTCACATAGATACACCAGGACACAGTTTGTGGAAGTTTCCAGCTGCTGTCGTCATATAGAAGAAACACAACGGAGTCATGTGATCAACAACTAGTCATCAGTGTGTGTGTGTGTGTGTGTGTGTGTGTGTGTGTGTGTGTGTGTGTGTGTGTGTGTGTGTGTGTGTAATTAAAACATACCAGCTGACTCGATATGCAAATGAAGCTAAGTATGAGCGTGTCAGTGTGTGTTTCTGTAGCTGTAAGTGTTTGTGTGTCTGTCCATTACAGCAGATTTGTGTTCCCATCACAAACACCGTTTGCTGCTCGTTGACATTATGGAATCTGATTCTGTACAAGCAGATGCAGACGAGCTTGTTTACAGAACACAGACACCAAGACACAACATCTAATGAGCAATCAGGCGATAATTAGCAAACAAAAGCAAAGCGATCAGGAGTGAGGTGTGTGAATACTAATCAGACAGGAGTGAGAACGTGAGCGGCAGAGAGAGAGCTGATCTACAGGAGACGAACGCAGATCTGGACGGGTCAGTTCACACAAATACAACCGATCTCAGACTGTCCTCAACATGAATGTAGATGAGTGAATGAATCATTTGATGACATGACAAACCTGTAAGGAGAAATGCAGATCTTCATGCTGCTCTGTACTATACAACAACAGTTCATGTGGAGCTCAGCCATCAAACTCAAATAGAGACAAAAGAGTTATAACAATAGTTCAGGGGTTCACAAACTTTTTTAAATGCCAAACCTCATAGACGGAAAATAATCACTTGAAGTCCCTTGAAGCCCCCACTGTATGTATGAATTATGTTACTTTTAATTACAGAATACATTGTACTGTACATGTCCAAGACTAATTTCATTTGGGACAATACAATTATTATTATTATTGTAATTTTTTATAATTATTAGTATCATTAAATTAAATAAATACATATATCAATAATAATAATAATAATAATAATAATAATAATAATAATAATAATAATAATAATAATATTCTTGTTGTTGTTGTTACAACTCTATCTAATTATAAAAATAAAGATATAAATATATTACTGTAGCAATTAAAAATATCATGTAAAATAAAGAATATTCAAAAAAAATATTCAATTTTTATATTAAATTTTTAAATAAAATCTTAAAATAAAATCTAAAAAAAATCTTAAATACAGAACATAAACCCAACAAACAATCACTATAAACAACAAACATTTTTTTTACTAATACTGTGTTTGAACCCCTTTCGCCTTCAGAAACTGCCTTAATTCTACGTGGCAATTGATCATCAAGGTGTGAAAGCATTCTTTAGAAATGTTGGCCCATATTGATAGGATAGCATCTTGCAGTTGATGGAGATTTTGTGGGATGCACATCCAGGAACACGAAGCTCCCGTTCCACCACATCCCAAAGATGCTCTATTGGGTTGAGATCTGGTGACTGTGGGGGCCATTTTAGTACAGTGAACTCATTGTCATGTTCAAGAAACCATTTTGAAATGATTCAAGCTTTGTGAAAAATCATGGTGCATTTTCCTGCTGGAAAGTAGCCATCAGAGGATGGGAACATGGTGATCATAAAGGGATGGACATGGTCAGAAACAATGCTCCGGTAGGCCATGGCATTTAAACAATGCCCAATTGGCACTAAGGGGCCTAAAAGGGTGCCAAGAAAAACATCCCCCCACACCATTAAAAACCACCCAGCAGCCTGCACATGTGGTAACAAAAGGCATGATGGATCCATGTTCTCATTCTGTTTACGCCAAATTCTGACTCTACCATCTGAATGTCTCGACAGAAATCGAGACTCATCAGACCAGGCAACATTTTTCCAGTCTTCATATGTCCAATTTTGGTGAGCTCGTGCAAAAAGTGTAGCCTCTTTTTCCTATTTGTAGTGGAGATGAGTGGTACCCGGTGGGGTCTTCTGCTGTTGTAGCCTTGAGCCTCAAGGTTGTGCGTGTTGTGGCCTCACAAATGCTTTCTGCATACACTCGGTCCTGTAACGAGTGGTTATTTCAGTCAAAGTTGCTCTTCTATCAGCTTGAATCAGGCGGCCCATTCTCCTCTGACCTCTAGCATCAACAAGGCATTTTCGCCCACAGGACTGCCGCATACTGGATGTTTTTCCCCTTTCACACCATTCTTTGTAAACCCTAGAAATGGTTGTGCGTGAAAATCCCAGTAACTGAGCAGATTGTGAAATACTCAGACCGGCCCGTCTAGCACCAAGAACCATGCCACGCTCAGAATTGCTTAAATCACCTTTCTTTCCCATTCTGATATTCAGTTTGGAGTTCAGGAGATTGTCTTGACCAGGACCACACCCCTAAATACATTGAAGCAACTGCCATGTGATTGGTTGATGAGATAATTGCATTAATGAGAAATTGAACAGGTGTTCCTAATAATCCTTTAGGTGAGTGTATAATTAAATAAAAAAATAGCATTTGAGATTTGTTGGAATATGTGTTTTTTTTTTTTTTTTTTTTTTTAAAAGATTAATTGTGTATCCACGTTTTTTTTTTTTTTTTTTTTTTTATTCAATTGAATTATTAACTTTTCATCAACTCACAAACCCTGATTTGGGAAACCCTGCAATAGTCTGTGTGACTCATCTGAAATTATTATTATAAATGGACTAAAAAACTAAGATTGATGACATCATGGAAATAACAAAGAAATTGTTATAAATCAAACAATTACAAAGAAATAAAAATAAACAATGAAACATTAAAAATATGTTCATATTGAGTCAAAATCATGTAAAAATCACAACTTTGGTAAATCTGGACCTTACAAAAACAGACATTGTTTTCAGTCATGGCTATTATCATTAAGTGAAATAAATAAATAAATAAATAAATAAAAAAATAAAAAAATAAATAAAAAAAAAAAAAAAATAAATAAATAATGGAGTTCTAAAATAACAAACTAAATAAACTATAACTAATAAATAAAAACTACAAAAAACAATACACATGTATACAAAAAAAGTACACACAACAAAAAAAAAAAAAAAAAAACCAAATTAAAAACCAAAACAAAAATTGTATTTAAGTGATGCTAATATACCACTGCACAATCATTCAGGACAATCATTGGTTGTGCTTTGAAAAGTCAGCAGGGAAAATGGAAATTGTGTGAACTTTTCTCTCTTTTTCTTTCGTTCTAGACTTGACCCAAAAATCCTCTGACAGAATGAATCTCGTCCACTGTGTCCTGCTTCACTCGTGTCA
>NC_056577.1:4749665-4759665 GCF_018340385.1 Cyprinus carpio
GATTCATGCTTGCACATATTCTGCTCTTGTTTTATGTTTTTTTTTTTTTTTTTTTTTTACAAAAAAAGAAGAAAATTGAGATCTCAGTTTTGGTAGATTACCTAGTACTGAACCTGGAACACTCACATAAAGTTAAAGCCAAACCAAACACATGTGACCCACCATCGCTGTTGCTATGGCTACGGTCTTACTGTACAGTCGTGTGAATACTGTAAGTTATTCTTCCTTTCCTCTCTGATCATTCATTTGGATTTCTCTGAGCTCAAAGTCATTTCTCTTGATGAGGTTAATAACAATAAATTAAGAGGGACACACACCCTCATTTCTCTCGCTGCTGGACTATGACAAAATACTCAGTGTTTTATTGAACATTACCAGCGTAAAGGTTAATTTGACGAGGGCCGATTACTCTTATGATGATCATCTTGAACATCATTATTTCTCATGACTGCAGAGCAGTGATAAATATTTCCATGTTAAAAGCTTTACATTGTACACAAATTAGTAACAACAAAGCCAAAAACACTGTGAGAGTCTAATTCATTATAGAGATGCTTAAAGACTCCAGAGGACAATAATTACAGAACTGATTAGTCCAGATAGCAGATGCACAACTGAATCTAGCTCGTCTGAATTTCTGATTGATCAGTGGATGCTTACTTTAGAGTGCATTAAAGCTAACGTAATGCATTTATTTTAATGCATTTTATTTACTTACTTTTTAATATATGATATATTTTATGATAAGTGAATATACAATATGATATGTGTGTGTATTTTTGGTAACACTTTACAATACGTTCCAATTGTTAACTATTTTTAATGCATTAACTGTCATTAATGAACAACGAACAATACATTTGTTACAGTATTTATTAATCTTTGGTCACATTAGTTAATATTAAAAAAGCTGTTCATTGATAGCTCAGGCTCATTAAATAACATTAATAGATACAACTTTAGATTTTAAAAATGTATTCGTAAATGTTGGAATCAACAGTAATTAATTAATTGATTAATTTTAATGATTAATAAATGCTTTAGAAGTATTCTTCATTGTTAGTTTATGTTGCCTAATGGAACCTTTTTGTAAAGTGTTACTATATGTTTTATTCAGTTTTTAACATAACATTATATATATATATATATATATATATATATATATATATATATATATATATATATATATATATATATGAATATGTATATATACACACACACACACACACACACACACACACACACACACAGCAGAACATAAGTTCTTTCTCTTTGATTTTTTATATCAATATAGTACAATATTATCTTATTTAAATCAATGTTATAAACAACTTAGGTCAAAAGTAATCTAATGGATTACATAACCAACTACAATTTTCGTTATGTCATTTGGAATCAGTAACAGACTACAATTTGTAAATAACCAACCAATCAAATATGTATATGTATTATACTTTTTCGTTAACATTTTAAATATAAATACTGAAAAACTTTTTAAGCAATAGTTCACCCAAAAATTACATTTCTGTCCAAAATGACCTTTAGAGTCTTGGTATGTTGGGAAAAGAGTGCTTTTCAGAAGAAAGCAAGTCAAGCACCGGAACGACATAAAGTTTGATGTTTGGGTGTACTGTCCCTTTAAGAGTTTGTTATGAATGGTTTGTGTTTAGTGTTGTGTGGCTTATGTTTACCAGTTTGAGGGTTCGGGTTAATGATAATGAGGTTCTGGTTCAGCAGCAGTCGGGATAAAACAGGCCGATCACAAACATTTATCGAGGTCACGGCGCTCACACACACACACACACACACACACACACACTCATCCAGCGTGTAGGGGCCGGGTGAGCTGTGGCCTGTCGCTGGTGTTGTGCGGTGGATGTGTGTGTTCTAGCGCGGTGCTGGAGTGTGTGTAGCGGTAGGACACTGCATTAGAGTGATGTTAATGAGAGTGTGAGCGCTGAAATAGCTCTTCCTCTTGTACCGCTGTGAGATCATCAGCATTAATGCAGCGGGGCGCGAGAGGACAGGTGCTCGGGTCACGGGCGACACCGCAGACCTCCGGCGGCTTTAATAGATTCTGGTCAGCTGGAAAGTGACAGATTAGAGACAGAGTCAAAGACAGAGGCAGAGTTAAAGGGATAGTTCATGCAAACATGATCATTCTGTCATCATGGCGTTACAAACCTGTAGGACTTTTTTATTCTACTTCAGCTTGTCTACTGTTTTGGTCCATACAATGAACATCGACAGGTCCAAAACCACACTGAACCCCTTTGACTTTATATAAAGAACAACAATCAAAGGTTTGCAAAAATATAAAATAAATAAATGAATACAAAATCAAATATTAACTCTTAAAAATAAATCAATATTTTTTGTTTCAATGCACTCTTAAGTAAGCATCCACTGATCAATCAGAATTTCATACAATATAGATTCAGTTGTGCTTTTTGGAAACCAAATTTGCTATATTTGCAGAGTGTATCAGTGTGTATAAACACCCTCAAAAAGCATCTTTTTATATTCCTGTTCAAATGCATCTGTGATCTTTCCCAAGTGCTTTAGTGCCTTTAAAGGGCCGAGCACACTCACAACAACATGTAGGAGATCTGAGCTTCCCAACTAGGCATCACACACAGCTCAAAGCGATAAATATATAATGAAAATATATAATCACAATAATGCATTACGCAAAAAAAAGAAAAAAAAAAAAAGAAAAAAGAAAAGTGGACAGACAAATCAAGAAAAATTATTAAGAAACAAAATATAAATTTATATATACATTATAAATATTATAATATTATGTAACACCTTATTTATTAATATTAGTTAGATTAACCTTAGTTAAGATTAATAAATGCCGTAGAAGAATTATTCAATGTTAGTTATTGCTAACTAATGTATTCAACTAATGTTGACAAATCAAACCTTATTATAAAGCCTTAGAATTCTAGTCTTAGCATATAATTTGTGCAAAATGTTTATTTTTATGTTTGTTACATCTTTAAATCATTCCAAACTGGAATCAGTTATGAGTGTGTATTGTGTATTTCTGCATGTCTGTGTGGAGTGTTCTAAACGTTCTGTGATGGTAAGGATGCTGCTTAAGTAGGTAGCTGTCTATGTAGGCAGTAGGCATCTCTCAGAAGAACCAAAGAGCTGCACATTAATCTGCCGCATGCATGAAGTCATAATTATAGTGGCTTGTTTCCTACAGAAGCTTCAATCCTAAACGTCCAGGGAGACGTGAGATCATTCAGGCTTCTGAGATAAAATCAATAGATTTCTTTTACCTTCTTTATTTATTTCTGACAGTCGGAGAGAACGAAGCAGCCGCACGCGTCTAACAAGAGCCATAATTCTAGATTGGTCATATTACACTCGGCTTAATTGTTCTCTGTCAATTGCATGTGCAGTATGTAAGTTTAGCCCGTTAAATAAGGTAGTTGTTCTTTGTGTTTGTCCATTATTAAGTTAATTTCAGTGCTGGACTGAATCACGGGGGGACAGAGGTCAATAACTTTGAGACAGTGAGACGTCGAACGGTAAGAGCATCTCTTTCTCTCCATTAGCATCTCACATGATGTTTATTCTGCAATCACAAGTCGACATTTCCTCCTGATCTAAGACATATTAGCGTGAGAGGAGAGTCCCTAAATCAGAAGAGGAACACTTTCCGTACTGAGCCGTTCCTCCTTCACCTCGCTAATGTCCTCTAATGGACTTTAATTCAGTTAAGCTTTAATTAGATCTTGGCTGAAGAGGAAAGCATTACGCTGCGCTGATGTTTCCTGTGTGAGTATAAAAAGAGTTTTAGTCGTCTTGAAGAAGTGTGAGTGGACACAGCACTAATGCATCAGTGCAGCTGACCGCAGCGTTGGATCCGCTCTGTCGCTCCAGGTTTTGCTTTCTTAAAGACTTTTTAGAGACATATTAAAGGGTTAGTTCACCCGAAAATTCTGTCATTACTTACTCACCTTCACGTTATCTCAAACCTGTTTCTCCATGGAACATAAAAGAAGATATTTCAAATATTTATTTATTTTTGGACTCCAGTGTTGTTTGGTTCACAATATTCTTCAAAATATCTTCTACACAAGAAAAAAAAAATAGTCATGCAGATTTGAAAAGACATGAATAATGATAGAATTTCCATTTTTGGGTGAACTGTACCTTTAAGAAATTCTTGTCATGTGGTGATTTATAAATAAATACAGTACATAAAGTGTTCTGTATAATATTATTATACCTTTAATATAGTGATATTGCATTTAGACTTTCTGAATACTAAAATATATTAGAAATTATAGAGATACTTTACACTACAGTTTATTTTGGTAAAACTATTTATTGCATTAGGTATCAATGCAATGCATTACATAATTAACAATGAATAACACTTTTAATTGAATTTCTTTAACAACACAATTTATTCTCTGTTAAAATAAAATTAATTCTAGGCTTTATAAATTTACTGTTGTTAATAGTTCATTTGTATTTGTTCATAATGGATTGAATAATGTTAGCTGACATAACAGTAAATGTAAAAAATGTAGTTTAATGTAGAAATGAACCTGGGCCCGGTTCCCCGATAACGCTCACTCTTAGCGCGCTAGGAAGACTCGGAAGATATATCTTACCAAAGTTGTTTATGTTCCTAAGTGTGTTCCCCGAAGTGTCCCTTAGGAAGCTTCTTAACACGCTGCCTCTTACGTTCAACGTTACAAAGGCGCTGTCCCAAGTGAAGGTGCTGAATAAGTTGGCATCGATTGCTCAGGAATCGATTTCTTCACCCGAAGGTGCATTACAGCGTTAAGAAAGACAACACGTTCTATGCAAATAAAACATTCCTCAAATTATTCCAGTAACATTTATTTTAACATAGTTTAAGTTATCCGTAAAATATAGACTATTAATTAAATTATCAATTTGTCAGTAATATGTTCACACGGTATGTTGTGACGGGTAGACGAACCGGGTCTCCCTCGCTAATCATCCACCCTCCTTATCCCATTGTGCCACTTGTGCACAATTGACATGGGTTTAACGACTTCTAAAAATTATGTAATACACTTTTATATTAATGGTAAGGTACTTTACAATCAGAATTCCCCTGCATGGCGCAGAAGGGCGTTGGGTGACAGTGTGGACACACCTCCACACACCGAGGTCTTGCTTAGGCCGTAGCCCTCTCCCACGACCTCGATGAAGCTCCCTGTAGCAAAAAAACCTTAGCGCTGTAAGCAGCTGGACTTCAGGGCTTAAAGCAAAATTCCGCCGCGTTAGCCTGGCAAGCGCAGGTCTGAGAAGGTCCAGCATCTCCATAATGAGTTGTCTTGGGAGGCGAAATTTTTTTAATATAGCCACGGTCAGGCAAAATGTCAAAAGGGCTTAAGTTTTGCCGAATAAAAAAATTGACATGGACTAAACGGCTCCGCGGCCGGCGCCATCTTTGATTGAATACAAGGACACGTTGAATCGCTGCCATAGTTGGTCGCATACTGGACACCACCATGCTTACCCATTTATAGATCTTAGCCATTTAGAGCCAAAATGTTTGCCAGATTTTAATTATCAAAAGTGATTGCCAATTTAAACGCTTTAATGACATTACGAAATAGCCTAGGCTAATTACCACCATATTAGTTCTGATACCAAATAAAGTCAACTGCATAAATAGGCCTGTATCCATTGCAAACATATTTTATTATTAGTCTTAAAAAGTCCATAACATAAAATCATTGTTGAGCCACAACACACCATAGTTTGACTTGTACTGCGCTACGCTGATTTCTAAAGACTGCTGCAGCATCTTGAGCTCAAACAACGCTAAGAGAGAACTTCCGAATGGTCCAGACCAACCTTACGAAAGTGTGACTTACAGAAGATATACTTAGCGTACGAACGTGTCGGGAATCGTGCCATAAAGTTAAGAGAGAGGTTAAGGAATAGGTTAAGAACTACTAAGCGATAAGAACTTTTTGGGGAACCGGGCCCTGCATATTGTAAAAGATAATTGTTAGTTTATTATCCTTAATGCATTAACTAATTGTAAAAAGTTCTAACTATTAACTTTTATATATATATACAAACCCGATTCCAAAAAAGTTGGGACACTGTACAAATTGTAAATAAAAACACAATACAATGATGTGGAAGTTTCAAATTTCAATGTTTTATTCAGAATACAACATAGATGACATATTAAATGTTAAACTAAGAAAATGTATCATTTTAAGGGAAAAAAAGTTGATTTTAAATTTCATGGCATCAACACATCTCAAAAAAGTTGGGACAAGGCCATGTTTACCACTGTGTGGCATCCCCTCTTCTTTTTATAACAGTCTGCAAACGTCTGGGGACTGAGGAGACAAGTTGCTCAAGTTTAGGAATAGGAATGTTGTCCCATTCTTATCTAATACAGGCTTCTAGTTGCTCAACTGTCTTAGGTCTTCTTGGTCACATCTTCCTCTTTATGATGCGCCAAATGTTTTCTATGGGTGAAGGATCTGGACTGCAGGCTGGCCATTTCAGTACCCGGATCCTTCTTCTACGCAGCCATGATGTTGTAATTGATGCAGTATGTGGTCTGGCATTGTCATGTTGGAAAATGCAAGGTCTTCCCTGAAAGAAACGACGTCTGGATGGGAGCATATGTTGTTCTAGAACTTGGATATCAGCATTGATGGTGCCTTAAGTCCAGATGACATGGCGTCCCAGTTTTCAAAAAAGAACTTTAAATTTTGATTCGTCTGACCACAGAACAGTTTTCCACTTTGCCACAGTCCATTTTAAATGAGCCTTGGCCCAGAGAAAACGCCTGCGCTTCTGGATCATGTTAAGATATGGCTTCTTTTTTGACCTATAGAGTTTTAGCCGGCAACGGCGAATGGCACGGTGGATTGTGTTCACTGACAATGTTTTCTGGAAGTATTCCTGAGCCCATGTTGTGATTTCCATTACAGTAGCATTCCTGTATGTGATGCAGTGCCATCTAAGGGCCCGGAAGATCATGGGCATCCAGTATGGTTTTCCGGTCTTGACCCTTACCCACAGAGATTGTTCCAGATTCTCTGAAACTTTGGATGATATTATGCACTGTAGATGATGATAACTTCAAACTCTTTGCAATTTTTCTCTGAGAAACTCCTTTCTGATATTGCTCGACAATTTTTTGCAGCATTGGGGGAATTGGTGATCCTCTGCCCATCTTGACTTCTGAGAGACACTGCCACTCTGAGAGGCTCTTTTTATACCCAATCATGTTGCCAATTGACCTAATAAGTAGCAAATTGGTCCTCAAGCTTTTCCTTATATGTACATTTAACTTTTCCGGCCTCTTATTGCTACCTGTGCCAACTTTTTGGAATGTGTAGCTCTCATGAAATCCAAAATGAGCCAATATTTGGCATGACATTTCAAAAATGTCTCACTTTCAACTTTTGATATGTTATCTATATTCTATTGTGAATAAAATATAAGTTTATGAGATTTGTAAATCATTCCATTCCTTTTTTACTCACAATTTGTACAATGTCTCAACTTTTTTGGAATCGGGTTTGGTACAGTACCCTGATATATATATATATATATATATATATATATATATATATATATATATATATATATATATTGTTTTAGGATGAAGGATCTACATTCATTACTTTACTGTTTGGTCATAAAGATTTCTATTTATTTATATATATTTTTTAATAATATTTTATTTATCAAGGACACATTATATGGATCAAAACAGCAAAGACATGTTACAAAAGATTTCTGTTTCAAATAAACGCTGTTCTTTTGAACTTTCTATTCATCTGTGAATCCTGAAAAATAAAATGTATCACATTTTCCACAAAAATATTGTGCAGCACAATTGTTTTCAACATTGATAATAATCAGAAATGTTTCTTGAGCAGCAAATCAGCATATTAGAATGATTTCTGAAGATCATGTGACACTGAAGACTGGAGTAATGATGCTGAAAAAACAGCTGCGCATCACAGAAATAAATTACAGTTTAACAGATTTAAGAGATTCACATAGATTGTAAATTGTAATAATATTGCATTGTTTTACTGTATGTTTGATCAAATAAATGCAGCCTTGGTGAGCAGAAGAGACTTCTTTCAGAAACATTAAAAAATATTATTGTCCCCAAACTTCTGTCTGTCTGTTTTTTTCTCTTTCATGTCTCATGTGTTTGTGTTTTGTTCTCTGAATCGGGGCGATTCGCACCTTCACCCGTCACACGCCGTCATTTGTGCAGCTGCTCTGGGTGTGTAAGTTCACATCAGACCCCACGCACCTAAAAACACACAATCACACCACAGAGAGATCGTCTGGATTTTTCAGGACCGTGTGAGCATGTGGGACACACGGCGTCCATCTCTGTTCATCCCGAGAGACGAGCGGGAATCAGAGAGCTCAGGACGAGCAGCATTACCTCCATCACTGACTGACACGCGTGAATCATTTATTCCAAACCTGCGACGGCTGCTCTGCATGTCACATCATGTTAGAGCTCACACTGAACACACACACACACACACACTGCTGATGTCTCTGAACGTCAGGTGGGACGCTTGTCCAAGAGATACAATTACCACATTGGCTAAGTGCTGGGGGTTGGTGAGGTGACCTTCCATCGAGAGAGAGAGAGAGTGTGTGTGTGTGTGTGTCCTTCATTGCTCTCCATTTGTGGGAAAATTGTTGTTTATGGCTTTGCTGTTTTATTGGTCAGATGTTGTGGTTGGCCGTTTCCCAGCACAGAGTGACCACTGATGATCACTTAACTACTTCATACTGACCGCCAGAGGAATAAATAACAAAGAACACACTGATTCAAGAAGAGCAGCAGAATCATAACAATAAAACTTCATTTGCATGTTCTGAAGCAAACAGCAGAAGAACGAGGTGTTTGGCAGATAATGATAGACATGTGGGCCTGAGAACCAACACACAAATACATCACCTTGCAGCAGAACAGCAGATGATTGAACGGATGCAAGAAAGAAATATTTTCAGTATAATATATTTCAGTATGCAAATAAATGTAAAAAAGTAGACCAATCACAATTCAGCATTAAAAAAGTTCATCACTCACACATCAAAAAGATTTCAAATGCACTATAAATAGTACTACAGTACTAAAGTAAGATTAGATCACATTTGAGAAAAAAAAAAAAAAAAAAAAGTTTATGTATATCTTAATGAATTATTTTATTTAGCAAGTATTCTTTCTTTATTTTATTTTATTTTATTTATTTATTTATTTTTACAAGGATGCATTATTTGTAATAGATTTTTTGTAAGGATGCAAAAATATATATATTACAAAATATGTATATATATTTAAAAAATATATGTTTTTCTGTATTTTTTGTTAAAATAAAAGCAGCCTTGATGAACTTCAGAAAGTAGATAATATTTGAGGATGATAATATCTACAAAACAAAACATTTAAAGTGCTATAAATAATAAAACATTTACTTCCTGTTGTAATTTAAAATGAATTAGTTTTATTTAAGTAAAAATCTGAATTTGTTTTCTTTTATTTTTCCCTGTATCAGTTCATTTTAAGAGTCCTATCAGGTAGAACTAGTCGTTTCTTTCATCACTCAGGCCGTCACGTCTGATGGGGAGAGCCTCAAACTCTTGAACGCGTCTCTCCGAATGTGTGTGATGAGCAGAAACACAGCACAGATTCACTGTTTCTCATGTGGGAGAAGCACCAGGAATCACTGGTTCTCCACACCATACAGAAGCCCAGATTTAACCAGATTGTCCAGGGTATTAAATGAACAAAAGTAAAGAAGCACTTCTGATCAGTACATCTGCATTCATTTGCTTTGGATCTTTAGCATACTTAGTGATGAAATGAATGATGTGCTTTCACTGTGCTGACTTTCTGCAGAATAGTCAAGAGAAATTACATCCATAAAATACTCAGAGAATATCCACACCTCAAATATGTTTTTCTTTCTTTCCAGCTATA
>NC_056577.1:4764665-4774665 GCF_018340385.1 Cyprinus carpio
CACTTCAAAGAATAACACAGTACTACCATGGTACAAAGACACTTTTGCCAGAAATAAGGCAGTACCACATTATTCTTTGTTACTTTTTGTTAGTGAAGTCTTTTGAAACCATTACAGCACACACACTGACCATAAAAAAAAAAAAAAAAAAAAAAAAAAAAAAATGTAGTTTTACAAGTAAAACTCTTTAGTTTGATTGCAGTTTTTGTTAATGATCTCTGATTTTGTTTTCTGATGTGCCTGAATCTGTCTTCCTACATGAGCAGATGTGTCCTGTAGATGGTGCTGTACTCTACACTTCTACACATCCACACTGCTCTCTCTCTCTCTCTCTCTCTCTAACACACACACACACACACACACACACACACAGTGGCTCTTTTGTTGTGTTCTGTTGTTCTCAGTTCTCATTCTATTTATGTTAATACAGTGAGTTCATGCCGTTGTGAAATGTGGCTATGTGTGTGTGTGTGTGTGTGTGTGTGTCAAGAGGGGGGTCAGCGCTTGTGTTTAGACACAATTCCCATGACATTCTCTGGCTTTGGAGAGCCATGGAAAGTTTCTTCCCAGGATCACCTAATCCTGCCAAGTTCCACAATCTCCTCTGACTCCTCACACACACACACACACACACACACACACACACACACACACACACTGACCTGGGCCGGAGAGACCCTTCACTGATGTAGGTGTGTGTGTTTCTGTTAGGAGTGAAGTACTGCAACCAAAGAAAATAAATGATGTGAGCCCCAGCTTCAAGAAATCATAAAGTTCTGCCTGGCACATGACATATTTAAGACCGTTTAGAGACATCTATCTGGAGTCGAAGAAATAAATTAATAACTCTAGAATTGATACAATTAATGACTTTAAATGTCAGACGTCACTGTACACTTCATGAATCTGTCAGATTATTATTATCATATGTATATTACAAAATGCATTTGGGATTGGCTGGTTATTTTAGGAATCATTTTAGTAAGCACGAGTTTTGCAGTGTTATTTATAACAATATAGAGAACACAAAAAATAACCATAGATTGGAGTCACTGCAGATTAGAGCAGGAAACAACAACAATAAAAAATATTATTATTATTATTATTATCATTATTATTAGTTAATCTTTGATAACAATTATTATTATTCATCCTCATAGATGAAGAGATGTGAAAAAATGGATGAATAAATGAATAATAATAATTATAATAATAATTTGTATTATCGTTGTTGTTATTGTTATTCATTCATTCATTCACATCTCTTCATCTCCATCTGGGGATTTGGGGTTAAATGTCTCGCAAACAACCAAACAGTTGTTGTTATATTAATGAAAAACACTTGCATCGGTCACAGTTAAATTCCTCATACAGATTAACATTTCATACTGTTGCACTGATAACCCTTATCACTCGTTCTCATCTCTTTCTCTCTCTCTCACACACACACACACACACACACACACACACACACACACACACACACACACACACACACACACACACACACACACACACACACACACACACACACACACACACACACACACACACACACAGTGCTCCAATTACCCAGAACATTTTCTCCTGAGTCTAGTAATGTATGATATTTGTAATAGTCCATCATTCATTCATCCTTGTGTTGTTCTAAACCCATATGACTTTCTTTGTACCACATCGAACACAAAAGGTGAATTTTTGCTCTTTCATCTCCTTCATGATTTTCATGGTGAAAGTGAAAGGGAACAGACATCTAAAATGACAAACAAGAACCATAAATGTATCATAATGGTAATACATACAAGACATACACTGTATCCCAAGTCATATGATGGCTTTGTGTGGAATTTGCCCAAATTTTAATCACTGCCCTTTAAAAAATGCTACCATTTTTCATCAATGACATCAAACGTCACTGGTGATCATGTGTCTCATGACCAATTGTTACTTTCAAAACATTCAAAGCATTAAATGTACATGGAAAAGGACAGCAAGGATATTCCTCAAAATTCACCTTTTATGCTCCAAAAATAAGGAACATACTGTATGTCAACTTACAATTCTTTCCCCCTTCACAGGCACACAAACACAAAGCTGACTCACAGCACACAAACTGCAGCACAAATCCGAGCTAGAGAAATGAGAGTGTCAAGAAACAATGTAGAACATGTGGCATCCAGCATCCGTTCTGACTGAGCAATGACAGGTACCGCAGTGAAGAGGACATCAGTGTGTGTGTGGGTTAAACTGAGTTTATTCACAGCAGGTAAACTTTAAACAGCTGTGTGATGGTGAGGTTTACTCTGAGCAAACGCCTGACTTCCTTCTCTTTTAGCCTAACATAAACTGCTGATACAATCAACAGGAATCCAAACACACGAACAGGAAGCGTCAGGTTGGTACCTTTAACCCTCACCACTCTGAAACTGCATTTACTGTGTATACAGAGTCTCATTTTGCAAACAACGGAAGACTTAAAAATCTCGTAGCGCATACCAGCCTTTGGAGCGCAGGAATTATGTGAGGATGCTATTGATTGATCGCAGCTTTGTATTAAACAACATTGTTCCCTCCAGGCTCGTAAACGAGCTCAGGGACCTGCATCTAAACACCCCCGTCTGCTGGTGGATCCTGGACTTCCTTTCAGGCAGACTCCAGGTGGTGAGGAAGGGCAGCTGAATATCATTGACCCTCTCTCTCCACACAGGCGTCCCCCAGGGCTCTGTGCTGGGCCCACTGCTGATCTTTCTCTACCCTCTCTTCTCATGGCTCCAGCTTTACTGTGAAGTTTGCTGAGCTCATGGGTTTGGTTGGCCTGATCACAGACAATAATGGTGAGGTCTTTCTGGAGGAAACCAGTTTGACAGTCTCTCACTAAACGGGAAGAATTACAGTCCCTTAGAATTAATCAGTGGAGACAGTAAGCAACTTCACAAAGTACCTTAGAGTCCAAACCACAGAGACCATAGACCACACACCAATATATGTACAGTCTTATGTAGACTTTTGACTTAAGTCAAAATAAATATTCACACTGTAGCCCATTCTTGTCAATAAACGCCCACTCATAGTGGAATTGACTGATCAGTATGTAAAGTGATCACAGGTTACTTTTTTCTAAATATAATTTAGGAATCTGTTACTATATGTTAAGTGTCTGAAACATCACATTATTAATTGTTTAGTTATAAAGATCCAATTACTCTCCAATTATTATTATTATTATTATTGTTGTTATTATTATTAACAACAATATATATGCAATATAATAATACTAATCCTAATATTAATAATAATGATGATGATAATAATAACAGCATTACAAACATACACTTTAACTGATGTTTTTATGCAATTTCTGCAACCAGAAATGTTAGAAATGCATTAGTATATGCAGAAGTTAACATTATATTAGATTAATAAATTATTCAACATATTATTCATTGTTAAATCATGATGCCTAATGCATTAACCTATGTTTCTGACCTTACTGTCAATTGTTACTAAATTTGTTTTTGCATCTATAAATGTTTTTGGAGAATTTTTAATAATGCACTGGTAACACCTTTAAAAGGTAAATGTGTACTAGAGTGGGCAGAAGGCTGAAGTGTGATTATGAACTATGATATCTCAGAATGTATAAAACACACAGGTTTTGTTCTGGTAGCATCAAAGCTGTGGTAAAGTCACAGACCTGACAGCACTCGGCAAATACAATGTGTTTAAAATAAACTGGCCTTAGAAATATTCACACAGACCGGAGGGTTTTCAAGGTGTTTTACCAAGGGAAACACACTTCAGATCCACCACCACCCCCACACACACACCTACACCTACACACACACACACACAAACACACACCCCAGGGGTTTTCAAAGGTGCTTCCTGAGCAGTGAGTCAGAGGGCTCCTGGTTCACTCAAGTCTTCCTGAGGCGTACATTAAATTACTAACGGCCATCGCAAAACACAGATGCACACACAAACACACTCACACATAAACTGACACACCAGGCCGATCATGCCAGGTATGATTACATCACCTACTGCCCACAACCACAGCGGCCACAGAGATCATCAGCCCTGTGGCTAACTGCTCTTATCTGCTCTGAGCTGACCACACACACTCACACACGCTAAACAGAATAAACCTTTGAAATCGGACAAAATATCTTTATGGTTTAATGCCAGCATTTGTTGATCGGAAGGCTCTCTGGCAGCATCATGATGTCATGACAGTGGGCAACACACACATAACAATAAATGTCAAGAAGGAGTCACTGTTTTGAAGCCATGCATCAGATAACTGACAAACTCTATTACTACAAAAACTGCTTCGTGCTCAGCGGACGTCCTATATCCAGCGCTACTTTAGTATCACTGATATATTATCATCGTTTTTATTTTTATATTTTCCATTTTCATTTTCATTTTCATTTTTTTTTTTTATTGTTATTAATTTTTTAATATGTCTATATATTTTTACTTTTTTATTTCAGTTTTAGGTTGTTATTTTAGTTTGTTATTTATTACTTATTTTATGTTAAATAACATGAAAATGAGACGTTGCCTTTTTAAGCAGCTTATATAAAAGATAAATAAATAATAATAAATATGAAACTATTTGTCACAAAAAGCGTGTCTATGAATGTAGTTTTATGTTTTCGTTTGAGGCACACTACCATTCAAAAGTTTAAATGTTTTTGAGAAAAATATCTTCCAAGGTTGCATTTACTTATTCAAAAACATAGTAATAACAGTGAAATATTATTGGAATTTAAAATAGCTGTTCTCTATCTGAATATATTGTCAAATGTAATTTATTTCTGTGATGTGCAGCTGTATTTTCAGCATCATTACTCCAGTCTTCAGTGTCACATGATCTTCAGAAATCATTCTAATATGATGATTTGCTGATCAAGAAACATTTCTGATTATTATCAATGTTTAAAAAAAAAAAAAAAAAAAAAAAAAAACAGTTGTGCTGCTTCAGATTTTTGTGGAAACAGTCACACGTTTTTTAGTACTCATTGAATAATAGAACATTGAAAAGAACAGCGTTTATTTGGAATTTTTGTAAGAATGTAAAAGCATTTTTAATGCATCCTAGCTGAATAAAATGAATGAATAAATACATAAATATTAGTATTCTCCAAATCACTAAACAAAAAAACAAGCATTTAGGCATTCCACATAAACTTCAGATTAACTCTGGTTTAATTCATTTTGATTTAAAACATATAACATTGTAGTTCCCAATAAAGTTAGGAGTATGAATTTGGCATCACACTTACTACACCTTGCTCTCACTGAAATTGCATGTTTCATTTTGCTTCACACAGACAGTATGTGACAGTAAGAAAAGAGAAGTTTCCTTGTCAGTTCAGTCTGTTTTAAAGCGTTTGCCTCTACTGTAACTTACATCTGCTCTCTCTGCATTTTCAGAGCGTTGCTAAAATGTATGACTTTCTTCAGAAAACTCTGGCAAACTTAGTAAACTTCTGTTTGTGATGGTGATGTTTGTGTCTTGTTAGTGTTAGTTCTGATGGGAACCGCTGTGTCTTATGCTTTGTGAGACGAAATGCAATGCTCAGCCGGGATTCTGAAGCGCAGTTCTGCGTCGCTGTTTATTTGATGTGACCTGGAGGCAGCTCTCGATGTGCAACCCAATTTAAGAGCGCCGAGGATGGGCTTTCTGTGTGTAACTGGCCCCGCTCCCTGATCTGACGCTGTAAACGGCCCTCTCGACTGTCAGAAACACGGCTCCCGCATGCTCCGCTGAGCAAACTGCAATTCAGCACTACACACACACATCTCGCTCTCTAGATGCATGTTTTCTCTTTGTTTTTCCTCGCTCATCAGACGACTCACGTTCCCCTTCGCAGCGCCTAAGCAAACAAATCGTGCGCGTGTCTAACAGAAACCACTTGGGTCAAACGGACCGCAAAGCGTTATTTGTGCTCGAGCGCGAAACGTCTTCTACCCATCGGCCCCCGCAGAGAGACTTCGCTTAATAGCGCGAACGGTGACTGACGGATAGAGCGGATTGATGATTTAATACAAATTTATCATTAAAAATGGTGTCTAATAAAATGAATTAATAAAACTAACATTTTCTTTTTTTTAATGTAATGGAATGAAAATATAACAATGAATGTACAACAAAACTCGCATTTTTATTTGTTTTGTTTGTTTACTTATTTTTCAAATAAAATGCTGCACAACAGAACTATACATTAAAGCATGGATAAAATCTGGGTTCTATGGAATTCCTTGAAAAAATAATATTATTATTATTGCTTCGAGAAGTACAATTTAGTATACAATATTTCTGTCATAATTTCTTCAATTTAAACCAAACTTTTATTATGACAACTTGTGGTGAAGATCTGTGGATTTGAGTGTGTGTTTGACATTCATGTAGTTTTGCCTCGAGGTAAATGGTGTAAAGCTGGTGAAGTGAGTCTCAGAGCAGCTTGGGAGATGAATTTCATGTGTTCGTGTCCAACACTAATGCACTTTATTAGCCACTTGCACTGACTTGCTGCTTTCGCGTTTATTTCTGCTGTTAGATTAATCCATATTGAGTAAAAATTCCCAGAGCTTATCAGTGTTATATAGACATACAGCACAGTCTGATATGATATGATTTATAGCCGCTCACCTGCCTTTATGAGTGTGTCATATCTGAAGAGGATTTTGGGACTGAGTGGAAGAAGGCGGTGCTCCTGGATGCGATGGCTTTATCACTGCGGTTTAGTGTACAGTTTGATCTGCTCTTTGTCGTAGGTGAGCGTGTGTGTCTGCCTTCCTTCAGACGTGATCTGCCGGCTCATTTTCATGCAAATACACCAGCCTGCGTTTCCAGCCCCTAATAGCTCCTTACAAATGATGTGTCATTACAACGAGCTTTATTTAAACAAATTTAATACGTCTTTAATCAAGGAGGAGAATGTTCTCAAAGGTCACACACCAAATCAAGCGGCGGGTTTGGCTTTCAGACTATTAGCTCAAGGGGGAGGAGAGAATTATTTCATGGACAAGTCATTCTCCTCCAACCTTTATTTACATTTTTATTCACTTATTAAATTTTATTTCATCACACACTGCAAACACACACACACACACACACACACACACACACACACACACACACACACACACACACACAGTCATTTATACTGTATGTCTATCAGCACAGAGAGGAAAGAGAATAATTGCGAACCGTTCGATGTGGGAAAAGGAGAAAAAAAATCAAGTGAAACAAAATTTTATTAGAGTAATAAAATACTTAGTTTTCTAACGTTTTACTTACTTTTTTGTAATTGTGAAATTTACTAGCAATTTACTTGTGATTTCTGAGTAAAAATAAATTCTACATCAATTTTTGTCGTTTTAGTTTCAATTTAAATTTTAGTTAAAATTTTAGTATTTTTTCTTAATGGGATTTTGACATTTTTATTTATTTATTTATTTATTTATTTATTTTTTTTTTTATTTATTTATTTATTTATTTTTATGTCCACATAGCTTTTATTTCGTTTTATTTCACTTTTAGTTATTTAGTACATCAAGTTTAACTGATTTTTTTTGTTAAAAAAAATAAAAATTTAAATATTGCCTTGACAACTAACTAAAAAAATTATTATTTTATTTTATTTTATTTTATTTTATTTTATTTTATTTGTTTTGATTATTGCAGTTTATTATTCCAGATTATTTTAAAGTAAAAGTAATGAAAATATTTTTAAAAAAAAAAACCCTGGTGCAAAAAAAAAAAAAAAAAAAAAAAAAAAAAATATCTAATTATATATATATATATATATATATATATATATATATTATTTTTTTTTTTATTAGAGATGTATGTACTGTGCACTCTGTGTGTGTGTGTGTGTGTGTGTGTGTGTGTGTGTGTGTGTGTGTGTGTGTGTGTGTGTGTGTGTGTTTGGTAGTGTAATATAAGTCTATCTGTAATTTAAACATGAATGCTTGCAGCCATGAATCCTCCATATTTAATGTTCCAGAGACTTTCACATTAATGTCACAGATTTTAAATTAGCACATAGCATCTCATGGAGCCTGTCTGTGTGGTTTTACTAAAACTGAAGGCACCGTGTCAAAACATCAGCTCATTTTCTGAGAGTCTGAGAAAGACTAAACGTGTCGTAATAGAAAAGATGAAATTATAGAGTTAAAATGCAGTGACCCGTTCGGGGAAATCTGCAAAAGTCCTTCAAAACAGACCATCTGCAAACAATTGATGACACAAATGCTACAATTATTCATTACATTGTGCAGAAATTTACTGATCACATTTCTGCACTTTTTAAAGGAGTATTCAGGATGTAAAACAAGTTAAATTCAATTACTGATTAATTATTACAGAAATCTTCTTTTTCCTCTCTTAATTTCTCTGGTGTTTACATTTCTTGCCCTTCAGTTTGCGCGAAACTTGCATTATTTCTAATGCACTTATATTAACTCTTACCTACAATATGATATGTTATATTAATCATAAGGCATCACAATTATGCTTTTGAGCATGTAAATATCACCATCAGTTGAATTACTTAATAAAACTTTGCACAGTCAGAATTAATAAGTGATTATCACACTGTAGTCTCACGATTTTACTTTTACGTTTATGCATCTGACAGATGCATTTATCTAAAATGACACTGGATTTCCACATATTTAAAACATTCATGCATTCCATGGGAATCAAACCCATGACCTGATGTTGCAAGTGCCATGATCTACTGTTTGAGCTGCATATAAGACGTTAAAGCATTTCTATTCTTTTCAAACAGCATGCATTTGAAAGTTTATCCATCTTCCATTGGAAAGTAAGGTCATCACTAAACATCTGTATTTGTTTACAAACTGAAGGACAGAAGGAAATTAATTTCAGTTGTAAATAATAGAGAGAACAGATACAGTATATTAATGCACTGAACCATGCATGCTCCAGAAAAGCAAAACTGCTAATTGCAACCTTATTATGATCATATCACAGGTAAGACGGCATAACTAGAGAACGACGCAGGACTGACACAGTGTGTGTGCATGTGTTGGCTATTGTTATCTTTTCTTAACCCTTGCTTTGCTAATGCATGTTCTTGGGCTGGCATTTACTCAGAATGAATTGCTCGCTTAGACACACACAAGTAAATAAAAGTCAGCAGGGGCTGATAGTATGAAAAATGGATTTTCATTTACCGTTTCATTGATTGTTGTAAATAAGGGGCCTGCGGCCCGCGCAACGCTAATAATTTAATCTAAGGTGACACCGACCAAAACGCATGTGGACCAAAATCATCCCTGAATATTAAACGAGGGCCTGAAGACAAGCAGCATCAACACATTTAAATGCATGCAGATTGCTGTCTAACCTATTTAAAAACAGAAATTAAACACTGTTGTCATAAATCACATTTGCGAGCGTTTACCGGAAACCGGAAAGGTTGAAGTATCCGGTGCATTAAATTGCACGGGGATAATTAACACTTTTCTTCTGGCTATTTATAAGAAATGGAAAATGGAGTCGGTTGCACTGTGACAACAAGGTAATTGTGATGCAAAATAAAAGCTTTGGAGAGAGATGGTATATATTCTGCTCTTGTACCCATACATGTCTGGCCTTCTGATTCCACATATACTAATGATATTTTAGCCCTGCGTTTAAGCAGACACCAGTGACTAATATTGTCTGTAACACAGTGACACACAGAGAAAGACTTCATGTGCGAACTCACCTTGTCGATGGGCTGTGACAAGGGAAGTGTCAAGCGCACAGCCGCTCTGATAGAATCAAACAGAAACACTTGCCCCGCGGCGGGTCTGAGCCCTGGAGCCCAAGCGTTTTAACAGGGTGCGCAGACTGTCACCAATTAGTAGCTGTGTTAGTGAGCCGGCGAGGGCGTCCTAATTTGACAGCTCTATCTCAGAGGTGCTGACCTGTGTCACCGCCTTGAGCTCTCGCCCGCGATCCACACGTCTG
>NC_056577.1:4777165-4809665 GCF_018340385.1 Cyprinus carpio
ACATACTAATGTTTGCATTTGACGGGGTTTCAGAAGATCTTCTGCTGTAATCCAAACCCTCTAATGAGGAGCAAATCCAGTCACACTCATCAATGCTAATCCAGCACACACACACACACACACACACACACACACACACACACACACACACACACACACACACACACAGGGCTCCTGGATCACCTCCTCATGAGCGCTGATGGATTACTCAATGCTTGGCATTATAGCTTTTTTTTTCATGCAAACTTTTCTTCTCTTATGTCTTTCTTTTGATTTTTGATGTTCCATTCAATGGTTTATAAGAGATTGAGTTCCCTTTAAATCCATAACTTGACTGTCAGGCCAGATTTGGGAAGCACTGGATAGAAATTCATCCATCCATCCATCATTTCCCTACAGCTTTCTCCTTACTGAATTCTGCCCGCTGCATGGTTAAAATCCAGTCATGTCCTGCATTTTATTATTATTATGTTTTAATTAAATTGTATCAGATTGCAGGGGTAAAATGATGTTTTAGCTGTTGATGTGAATCCTCTCAGCTCATATAAACTCAAACATTACCACATAGAGTCTCATCATGGCATACACATTTAGTTTAAACACTTTCATTTAAAATAAATTCAATTCAGTTCAGTTCAAGTTTATTTGTATAGTGCTTTTCACAATGCAATTCGTTGCAAAGCAGCTTTACAGAAAATTAAAGTTTCTGCATTACAGTATATTTAGTAGTAGCTTTTCAGTGGTGACTATCTCAAGTTAATGTCCAAATGGCAGAAATATATGGTACAAATCAAGCAGTTAGTTAATGTCATGTAATCAAACAGACGGTGAACACTATTAACAGCAATAATAAATACATTTTTTACTAAAGAAAGTTGGTAAAAACTATTACAATAGAATTTTTTGGTCAAAACTAAGATAAGAAAGCACAATTATTTTGTTTCTAGCACAGAATAAAATATATTAAAAAGGTAAGTCAGAACTGCAAGATGAAAGCACAATTATCCTTTAATTTGTTTTATTCTGTGGACGAAAAAAAAAAAAGAAAGAAAAAAATTCTGAATTGTGAGATATAAACTCTTAAACTCTATAAACTATTTTTATTCCATGGTGAAAACGAGTTTCCATAGCATGGCAAAGGAAACGACACAGGTCATATCAATATTTTCAAAAACAAACTTCACTGCCTTTGTAAAAATGAAAAATAATACTAGCAAAAATCATTATTCAGGACAATTAGCAAAGACAAACACTTCCTGTCTCAGCAAACAGGGCCGCCTCTGGCTGTGCTGTAATTACTCCTATTAACACATGAAGTTCATATCCACATTCCCCTGATGATGTTCCTCAAATGATCTTCAGTCTAAATATGAACTCAAGGAGGGCATTCTTCCCTCAGGATGTGTTTCAAATCTATTATACAAGGAGAAAAACATGTGGAGTAAAAGCCTGCCTGACAGAAACGGCACACGTTTGTGACTTTTTAAACATCACTTTGGATGTTTTAAACTGTAAACGTATTTGTAACATTTTAAAAGTAACTGATGGTGTGAAATCAAAGAATAACACATTGTGTACAAATAAATCTGACTTGAATTTGGATTTTGACTTGAAATGAGCTTGTACTGATTACACAGTTAACAGTGTTCATAGATCAGAGATCATGGGTGGTGTGTGTCACGTCTGATGTGTTAATATGGGCAGAGGTGAGTGTTTAAAGCACATTACCGCTCCTTCAGGATGTTTTAGGACGTTTACAGGCGGAGCGGTGGGTGGTCGGAGGAGAAGTGCCCCTATTTTCAACCCATCTGGTGCTGTTTGACCTGCAACCTGTTTTATGTAATTGCTGGCCCTGAAAGTGTGCTATGTTTTGAAACAAAGGTTATAAATAGGGGTGAACAGCACGACACAAGCTTATATCATGACAAAAGTCATTTACATCACAGTAACGCCACGTTTCAGGACACTCACCTGCATTTCTGCTAGTCTAAATAATCATGTATTTAGAATAATTCAAATTTACATCTCATGAACTTGATGAACAGTTCCTCTGAACGTGTTCAAACCTGAGAATTTATACCACCATTCACCCCGAAATTGATGATTCTGCCATCATTTACTCACCCTGGTGTTATTCCAAACCAGTATGACTTTCTTTTGAAGATACTTTGAAGTAAAACAACACTGGACCCCATTGACTTTCAATGAACAAACCTTTTATTCATCAAGCACACGCTGAATTGATCAATAGTGACAGTAAAGACTAAGCAAATAATAGGCACCATTTGCTCAAAAGTTTGGGATCAGTGCATTTTTTTTTCTTTTAAAAGAAATAGTTTTATTCATCATTGACACATAAAATTGATGAAAAGTGACAGTTAATACATTTATAATGTTACAAAAGATTTCTATTTCTAATAAATGCTGTTCTTTTGAACTTTCTATTCATCTGTGAATCCAGAAAAAATAAAATGCTTCAAGGTTTCCACAAAAATATTGTGCAGCACTGTTTTCAACATTGATAATAATCAGAAATTTTTCTTGAGCAGCAAATCATCATATTAGAATGATTTCTGAAGATCATGTGACACTGAAGACTGCAGTAATGATGCTGAAAATACAGCTGTGCATCACAGAAATAAATTACATTTTACAATATATTCACATAGAAAACAGCTGTTTGAAATTGTATATATAGGCATTCATCTGTAATACTAAGAGCATCCAGACCAGCGGCGTCTGCTATTAACAATATCCTGGACATCTCACCCGCGGGCTGCATGTGCATGTAACCGAGGACGGTATAAGTGCTGATGTTATCCTCATCATACATATGTGAAAGCACTGAGAGCATCAAATGGACATGTTCTTCACATTTATCTCACTCAGCTACAATTTCAATTGCATTGTGGGAGAGTTTGCAATATTGTGCGCTCCGTTGTATACTGGATAAGATAATTCAGTTTGATTTGACTTACTGCTAAGCTCCCATTAACCCCGATGGTTAAAAATCGTGTTTAAGGAACAGACACAGCATGTTTTGGCCTCACGTGACGGTACAGGCAGCGCTGCTGTATACTCTTATTGTTTATTAATCGTGGCCGGTCTCATTAGCAGTAGCTGAGGTGTGCCATGGCTCTGAAATGCCACCCATAATGCAGGGCCACTGTGAAATGTTTTATTACAGGCTAATCAAAAGCAAGTTCCCTGAAGGAGTTGCGAGTCAGGGGAGATTAGTTATCTGAAGCCCTCGCTGCGTTTCCGGCCCGTATCACCTCCAGATCTATAATGAAACATAACAAGGTTTCTGTATCGTTCAGAGATTAGAGAGGTGCGTTTGAGAAGGTAACACTTATCAAAAGACCCGCATTTATTATTTATCAAAAGCACTCGCTAAAGGTCAATATCTGTCATGCATTTTACATCTTCGAGAGAAAAGCTAAATTAAAAAAAGAGCTTGCTGATATTGATCCAAGGTGTTTCGGAAGTTTCCTCTGAAGTAATTCAGCGATAATGGAGGGAAATGACAATGAATAGAAATTAAAAGCAAGATTTCTCCAAGTCTTCTGATTGGTCTGCACTTCATTTGCATTTCCTATCCAGACCATCACATTTACATATTTATTTTGGCCCGGATAGATTTACATAGTGCACTACAATGACCAAAAATCAATCACATCCGCAACCAGTGAAACTCTCAGAATCGACCTTAACATCTAGAAACACTGTAGTTCGTTGAAAATTAATTATCTAATTTTGTAAATTTAGATTTTTCTCTTTTATTATTTTTTTTTAGCATCACTTTGTAAAAGTAAATGAATCATTAACTACAGGGTTCCTGTAAATGAACTCAGAAGCCATGCAGGCGATGACAGTTTTGCTTATTTAATGGTCAATAGTGGACAGGAAAATATAAATTCAACCAGTAACTCATATTTTAGCACAATATCACAGGTCATATGTAAACATCAGAACGAATATTAGCGTATCCATTTTGTACATTATTATGTTTGTTACAAAAAATAAAATGAAATGAAATGAAATTAAATTAAATTAAATTAAATTAAATTAAATTAAATTAAATTAAATTAAATTAAATTAAATTAAATTAAATTAAATTAAATTAAATATTATTGAAAAACAAAACATTCAAAAGTTTGGGGACAATAATTTTTTGACAGAAAGCAGTACTTTTATTCATCAAGGATGCATTTAATTAATCAAAAGTGACATTAAAGATATGTATTATGTTACAAAAGATTTCTATTTCAAATAAACGCTGTTCTTTTGAACTTTCTATTCATCTGTGAATCCAGAAAAATAAAATGTATCAAGGTTTACACCAAAATATTGTGCAGCACAACTGTTTTCAACATTGATAATAATCAGAAATGTTTCTTGAGCAGCAAATCATCATATTAGAATGATTTCTGAAGATCATGTGACACTGAAGACCTTGAGTAATGATGCTGAAAATACAAATTTGATCATAGAAATAAATTAGATTTTAACAGATATTCAAATAGAAAACAGCTGTTTGAAAATGTAATAATATTTCACTATTTTACGAAATTTTTTATAAAATAAATGCAGCTTTGATGAGCAGAAGAGACTTCTTTCAGAAACATTATCCCAAATATTTGAATCATTGAGTAATTGCAATTCAGGTATTTATGCATTAATGCAATCCTTTCATTGCTAAGTGGAGAAAAAAAAAAAAAAAAAATAAAAAAAAATCCGGCAATTGATCTTAAATAAATGAAAGTGAAAATGAGTTTTATGGCGATCATATGAAGCACAAAGTCAGTTCACGACTGCACCGCTCCTGAAACATGTAATAAATGTCTTTTCTGAGACCTGTTTTGTATCTGCAGTGTTTATTACGTCCTGTGATTTCAAATGAAAGCCATTTCCTCCCTATTGATCACAATTAGATGTTCTGCTAACAGGTAACTCATGAGCAGACTCAGATGTCGTGAGCAGCTTGACCTCTGCTGAGGGTTATCACCCCCTGCAAGAGAAACAAACTGTGAAGAACAAGCGAAGCTCTCTTGTTCCCTTTCCGTGAGCTGGAAGATCCGTACGCTTTCATTAAAAGGTGGCAGTTTGATTTGTGTAATAAAGCTCTCTGACAGCAGAGTGAAGGTGGTCTCCATATGAACATGTGCATTTATTTATTTCTCTTCAGCTCTTTCTGGCACTGGGCTCTTTAAACGAGCATCTCCATCTCTTTGAGGCAGTCCAGACCATCAGTGTTTAGAAAATCTCACAGCCAGCTCTGAGGAAGGGGAAAAAGCGATACGGAGCGGATCGTGTCTCGGCGGAGGGATTCCCGCAGCTGTGCAAACAGCCGAGCTTCACACCGCAGCAGCTTCAGGTGACTGCACACCTCACGTCAGACGCGGCTCCCAGGAAAGAGCTCAGTCCCACAGAGCTTCCTCATTATCTCCCACCGAATCTCACTGACACTCATCAACAATCAGCTTTGATTCTGTCTGCTTCATGTTTACACAAAGTGACTCACACATCAACATATGATCAGACAATAATACGCAACAGATGATCAGTTAAAAGAAAGTTTCAGAAACTTACAGACTCGTATATTTTCATATAATTGTGTATGAACTAAAGTTAGGACTTTCATTCAGTATATATTCATGCTTACATCAACTGCAGATCTGTGACATATTACATGTTTATTAATGACTAAATGAAAGTTATTGGTCTGTATAGACTTGTGTCAGACGTCTTGAGCTAAAAACCTGATTTAGAGGGAAGAAAATCAGATTTAGGCCACATCGTCTGCGTTTTGAATGCTAATAGTTCATGCAAACTGCTATCTGAGCCTTAAAGGAATACTCCAGGTTCAGTCAACAGCATTTGTAGATGTTTAATCAACATTTCTTTCCCTTTGTCCTTCCTTTGCTTTACAAGAATCAAAAACCTGTGTTACATTGTTGAGCTTACAATAGAAGTGAATTATTACTTTCAGTACTTACTTTCAAGTGAATGAATGCTTTCAATAGTACAATCACTAGACATATAGTAAACTGTGTGTTAACATGTTTTTATTCTGTAATATGCTTACTAACTTTTTCTGTATGCAGTTATAACCAATTTTAAAACTGCATTGAATTATGCACAAATTATGATATAAACATACACATATTGTAAAAGAAGACTGACTGTAAGTTTTTATAAAATTGTAAGCTTGACATTTCTGCTTTAAAATCCTCCGAAAATCAGCTCCATTGACTTCCATTGTAAGTGCCTCACTGTAACATGCCTTGCTGCTATTTTAAAGAAAAACAAGGGATGAGTTGGAATCATTTTTCTGGTAATCAACTTTAACACCACAAATATTGTTGAATGAGCTTAACTTGTGCTGACCCCAGAATATTCCTTTAACACACACACACACACACACACACACACACACACACACACACACACACACACACACACACAACACAGGACCTTTACACACAACACACACACACATGGTTTAAACAGCTCTGAGAAATGATTGGAGTGATGTGACATTAGCTGCAGAAGTGTACTAACAGTGTGTGTGTGTGTGTGTGTGTGTGTAATGTTGAGTGGGTTGGTTTAAACAGCTCTGAGAAATGATTGGAGTGATGTGACATTTGTGTTGTTCCCAGGGTAAAGAAAACAAGTCAAAGGTTTAACCTTCACTTCCGCTAAATATCCCCACATCAGCCTGAACTAATTTGAGTTTAACTTGTAAAAAACTCTCCACTGGCCTGACATGGAAAAAAGAGACTCAACAAAACACAAATGATTTCCAGATGACCCACCGAACACACACACACACACACACACACACACACACACACACACACACACACACAGAAAGTCTTTCCATATGCCTTGATTCTTTGTTCTGTAGAGTCTGTCTAACAGACGCAGTCGAGCGCTTCTTTCTCTGTGAGTGACGGGGCGCCGCCGCTCCTCTCTGTTCTCCTGCGGTCATGTGATGTGCTGCAGATTTCAGAAACATGAAGCAAGCAAAGCACACCAAACTGAGGGATTTCATCTGGCACATATTGCAATTTGCCTGCTTTTCATTTTGTTTCATCTCTGTGAGATCCAAATAAAGATGGAACCACAGGATAGAACATTGCATCTACTCATGTATTTCCAATTTTCAATAATATGTAGGGCCCTATGAAATCTGTTTTATTTTTTATTTTATTTTTTTTCCTAAATTCGATTTTATTTGTTTCCAAATTTTTCTAGATTCCGTTTTTTTTTTTTTTTTTTTTTTTTTTTAGTTAGATTTTTTCTGGACCCTGTTATAATAGTTAAACTAAATTTTATTAGTGAAAAAGCATGTCTAATTAATTGAGATCATGAAACTTATTCAAGTTAACAGCAACAAGCTAACAAAAATCTAATTTTTAGGGCCCTATGAAATATACAGTCATGGCCAAAAATATCCGGCACCCTTGGTAAATATGATCATAGAAGGCTTTGAAAATTAATCTGCATTGTTAATCCTTTTGATCTTTTATTTAAAAAAAATCACAACAATCTAACCTTTAATTGGATAATAAGAATTTAAAATGGGGGGAAATATCATTATGAATTGGTACCCCTATAAATTCTTATGAGTAAAAAATACGAATATTAAAAGTTAAATGAAAAGAATGTTAAAAATAAAAGTATATTCCCGTTCATATTCACAATTTTGAGTACTCCAATTCAATTCAATTCAAGTTTATTTGTATAGCGCTTTTTTACGATACAAATCATTACAAAGCAACTTTACAGAAAATTAAGTTTCTACAATATTTAGTAGTAGCTTATCAGTGGTGATTGTCAGTTCATGTGCATATAGCAGAAATGTTCAGAAAAAATCAATAAAAAGACGTAAAAACAAACAGACGATTAACACTATTAACAGCAATTATGCAATCAAACTTATAGCAAAATGTGGTAGTTTTGTATGTTGTCTCTGGGTTAGCATCATCTGAGGTCCTCTGAGGGGCTGCATGGCATCATCTCTTCTCAGGTGTTCTGGATCCAGACTGGAGCTTGTGTAAATCCTAGTTACCACGGGATGTAAATCCCGTGGCAAAGCAGAGAAACAAATAGAGACATAATTAGCGTAGCTGCTGTTCCAGCCAAGTAAAATTAATTCGTTTAACCCAAGCTAAAGAATAATAATGAGCATTTGATCAGATATAACTGCAGTCCAAAATTATGAGATGCATTATTTGAATGCTTGGCCAAAGAGGTGTGGTTTTTAATCTAGATTTAAACAGAGAGAGTGTGTCTGAGCCCCCGAACATTATCAGGAAGGCTATTCCAGAGTTTGGGAGCCAAATGTGAAAAAGCTCTACCTCCTTTAGTGGACTTTGCTATCCTAGGTACTATCAAAAGTCAAACGAAAAGAAACCTAAAAATAAAAGTATATTCCCGTTCATATTCACAATTTTGAGTACTCCACCCAAATTACCAAAAAATAAAAGTATATTCCCGTTCATATTCACAATTTTGAGTACTCCAGGTTGATTATGAACATAAAATTATCCAGCCATGGCTTCCTGTTTCACAGAAATATAAAGAGGGGGGAAAACAAAGCCCAAATGCCCTTAATCATCCTTCACAATGAGAAAAACCAAAGAATATATTCCTGATGTGCAGCAAAAGATAATTGAGCTACACAAAATAGTGAAGTGGCTTTAAGAAAAGAGCTAGAGCAGTGAAAATCCCCATTTCCACCATCAGGGCAATAATTAAGAATTTCCAACCAACTGAAAATGTTACAAAACTGCCTTGAAGAGGACGTGTGTCTATATCGTCCTAATGTGCGGTGAGAAGGAGAGTTTGAGTGGCTAAAGACTCTCTAAGGACCACAGCTGGAGAATTGCAGAAAATAGCAGAATCTCTGGTTCAGAAAACCTTTAAAAAAAACTGTCAAACAGAACCTACATCAACACATGTTTTTTGGGAGGGTTTCAAGAAAATTCTCCTAGCTCATCCAAAAACAAACTAAAGCATATTCAGTTATCAGTCATGACTGGAACTTTAAATGGGACTGGCTTTTATGATCAGATGAAACTAAAAAAATAGATTTTTAGCAGCAAACACTCAAGATGGGGATGGTAAACACAGGGATAAAAAATACCCCATGTGTACAATGAAATACACTGCAATATTTTTGATGTTGTGGGCCTATATTTCTGCTGGAGGTCCTGGACATCTTGTTTAGATACATGGCATCATGGATTCTATCAAATACCAACAGATAAAAAAAATCAGTAAGTGACTGACTCTGTTAGAAATCTTATAATGGGCCATGTTTGGATCTTCCAACCGTACAATAACCCAAACACAAACCTCAAAAACAACAGAAATGGGTCACTGAGCTCAAAACCAAGCTTCTGCTATAACCATTCCAGTCCTCTGACCTGAACCCTACGGAACATGAGAGGAGTGAACTGAAGAGGAGAAGCTGGGAATCTGAAGGGTCTGAAGTGATTCTGGATGAAGGAATGGTCTCTGATCTCTTGTCAGGTGTTCTCTAACCTCATCAGGCATTATAGGAGAACATTTACAGCTGTTAAACTGGCAAATGGAGGTTTCAAAAAGTATTGAATAAAAGGGTGCCGTTAATTGTGTCCAATGTGTATTTGAGAAAAAACATTTATTTCTTAATGATATTTCCCCCCATTTTAAATTCTTATTATCCAATGAAAGTTTAGATTTTTGTAAATTTTTAAATAAAAGAACAAAAGGATTAACAATGCAGATTCATTTTCACAGCCTTCTTTGATCATATTTACCAAGGGTGCCCATATTTTTGGCCATGACTGTAGTTCATTCATTCATTCATTCATTCATTCATTCACATGCACACACATCCTTTATTATTATTATTATTATTATTATTTATTTATTTTTTTTTTTTTTTTAATTATGTGTTTTCTGTTTTAATTTTCCTAGATCCCATTGTAATGGTTTAATTAAATTTTAATAATAAAAATTAAATGTTTAGTTTTTTTTTTTTTTTCATAAATTATGTTATGTACTTTCTGTATTTACTTGTATTTATTTATTTTTTTCTTTCTAGTAATCAAATGATGGCATTAGACATTCAATTTATCTTTTAATTAATTGAAAATTAAACAAACCCTTTTTTTGCAAAAAAGTTTGCTGTTAAAATTAAAACAAGAAAGAAAATGTGTGTGATTATTCCTTAAAAATCAAATCTTAATAATAATTGTATTATTAGTAGTAGTAATAGTATCACTACCATTAATTAACACAGAGACACGCAGAAGATGCGGGATTTAAATATTCTTTTTAAATACATAGTATTTTGTGTTTTAATATTCACAGACATCAGTTCATATCACTATTTGATTTTAAAAGTACTGACCTACTTTTGATTTATTCATTCAGAATTTGGCAAATTCCAAGACATTCCACATTATACATTAACTTCCATTTTTATGACTGGATTCCACGATTTCTTCATCATGGAAATCATAGTCCTCTAGATCTGTTCCTAAAGCTGTTTACTAACTCAAGCATCACTGGTAATAAATGTAATGAAATCTTTATCAAAGTCCTAAAGTTCAGCCTATTTCTTGATGTATTGATTTTCACGTGCCGAATGATAAAACAGGTGCATTCGTGCAGAACAAACAGCTCATCTTTTCTTCCGAACATGTCAAACTGGAGCAGCGTTTAGAGAGCTGAAGTGGTTCTTCGCTCAGGGTTTGGCAGCGTTGGGCCGACGACCCCCCGCCCTCCTGCTCGAGCTCCTGTTAGGATGGAAACCCGTCTGATACTTCAGACGAGCCTGAGGGACAGAACCAGCCCGAGGAATCCAGCAGAAGACCCCCAGCACACACAATCAGGAGAGCCGCGTTCCCCTTCCAGCCTTCCGCAGTCAGACGTTCAAAGCTTCATCATTAAAACTGTGCCCTGGGACAAGAGCTGATCCACCCCCCCGAACACCCACCACCACCGCGACACACACTGAGCTAACATCCTTCACCTCTGTCTGTCTCTCACTGTCACACACACACACACACACACACACACACACACACACACACACACACACACACACACACACACAAACAAACACAAAACATACAAAAAACAAACAAACAAAACCACCACAGACAACCACTGAGGTCACAGAACCATCACAACAGAGAGAGCGAAATGATAGATAGACAGACACAGACAGACCATTATAGACAACAACAGACAGAGACAGACAGACAGACAGCGATTGATAGATAGATAGATAGACAGACAGACAGACAGGACAGGACAGACGGATAGATAGATAGATAGATAGAGAGATAGAGAGATAGACAGACAGACAGACAGATATATAGATAGATAGATAGATAGATAGATAGATAGACAGACAGACAGACAGACAGACAGACAGGACAGACAGACAGATATATAGATAGATAGATAGATAGATAGATAGACAGGACAGACAGATAGACGACAGACAGACAGACAGACAGACAGACAGACAGACAGACAGACATAGATAGATAGATATAGATAGATAGATAGATAGATAGATAGATAGATAGATACATACAGATATATAGATAGACAGACAAACAGACAGACAGAAAAAAAAGATAGATAGATAGATAGATAGATAGATATAGATAGATAGATAGATAGATAGATACACATATAGACGATCTAGATAGATAGATAGATGAAAATATATGATAGATAGATCTATATGTATGTATATTGATATAAAAATTCAAAGAGAAAGAACTTATGTTCTGCTGTGTTCTGCTGTGTGTGTGTGTGTGTGTGTGTGTGTGTGTGACTCAATGAGGTGACTGAGAGAGCAGATACAGATGAATGGACACACAATGTGTGTTTAGGGGATAAATGAGATCCACTCCACGAGGTGAAGTCGGTCTCCAGACAGAATCAAAGAGCCACTAATCCCTGACACACACACACACACACACACACACACACACACACACACACACACACACACTCACACACACACACACACAGACAGAGCAGATCAGAGTGTGTGTTATCGTTTATCACACCTGTACAGTCTGTTTCTGTAGGTTTGTTCCCCGCAGCTCAGAGTTTGTCTCACGTTCAGGTGAATCTGTGAGCAGCATTAGCACATCATGCGTCTCACCTGAGAGCGGCTCCATTATTACCTCAGCCGAGAACATGAACATTAACACACACTCGTCACACACTTCAGAGGACGCTGAGTGAAACGGGACAGAAGTTGATTGTGATACAGGTGATGAGATCCTTCGTTTCTCATTATCTGTTTACTTACTGTGAGCCGCTCATATGAGGCAGATTCTCACCGAGCTGCAGATAAGGACTGTCATTATGCCACTCTTTGTCAACACGTTACTAATATTGGCAAATGTTAAAATGGCTCCGGGACAATAAATGATGTTTTTTGTGGGAAGCGAGAAATGAAGGAATGCTTGATTGTGATTGTTATCCAGCGGCGAGTAAAGCAGCTTTAGTTCTCCAGCCCAAATAAACACAGATTACAAACTAGTCCATTACTGCTTGTTTATGGGTTTGTTTTAGATTGACTTCTTCTGGCAGAACCGATTATATGTGGAAGAACTGGATTTGAGAACTAGATTTAGAGCACAAAATGACATTTTAAATGGGAGCTGGGAATCCTGCAAATTATTGTGTGGCTGTAAAATAAATATAGAAGTTTTCATCAGTGTTTTATAATAACATCTTTGTTTCCATGCATTTAACAGGTCATTTCTAGTCAATTTGAGAGTTTTCAGAATTTCAGCTTGTGCAATAGAGTTCAGTGCACACTGACGGCAATTAAACACAAGGTTCATCTGTGGTTCATTAGTTTTAGTTTTCAGTTTAGAGATCACAGGTGTTTCGCTGTCAGTCTTATTACACACGGCTTGTTCTCTCTGTGTGCAGAATTGCATTTCATCTCTACTGTCTACACACACACACACACACACACACACACACACTGCTTTCTTCTCTTTTCCAGGAGTGTTTACAGCTGCTGTTGGTGAATGAAGCGATCTGAGGGCCGCAGAAACAGAAGGCTGAACTGAGATGGCTGTCAGTCTGTCATGATTTAACCAGCCTCGTACAGCAGTAATGCATCTGTCATTCTGCTGTTCTTCTGTCGTCTTCACTCTCAATAAAGCTGAAGCTGAGCAGAGATTTGTGCTACTTGTAAAACTCCTTTAAGACACAATGCTGTGAACCTCACACACTTTTACGAGACTATTAACTAAGCAAGTCTGATTCTTCAGTGTTTCTGTGGTTTGTGGGACATTTTTTAGTGCAAGTCATTTTATTTTATATACACTATCGTTCAAACGTTTGTGGTCTGAAAGATTTTAATTTTTTTATGTTTTTAATAAATTAATACTTTTATTCAACAAGGGAAAAATAAAATCACCAAAACAAAAAAACAAATAAAACACCAAAACTACAAAAAACAACAATAACAAAAAAATAAATTTCTCTTGAACATAAAATAAGCACTAAAGAATCGTTAAAAAATAAAATATATCACGGTTTTTACAAAAATATTGTTTCAGAATAAACAGAATTATTTGGAATAAAATATTGCTTCGGAATCAAATTTTTACTCTGAAATTGCTAGTAAATTTCCCAAATAATTACAAAGAAACGTGAAATTTAATGTGAATTTCTTAAGTAGAAAAAACTGAAATACTTCCAATAATCTTTTGTTTTATTAAAAAAATTAAAAAAGTTAATAATAATAATAATAATAATACTTTTAAGTGTAAAAACAGGTATTTTAAATTGTAATATTTCACATTTTTACTGTATTTTTGATTAAGTGAATTATATTATTTTGAACTCTATATTGAGCAAATAATCCTTCAGATGTAACAAATTCAGCTTTGCATCACACACACACACACACACACACACACACACACACACACACACACACACACACACATATATATATATATATATATATATATTAAAATAGAAAACAGCTATTTTAAAATTTCACAGTATTTACTGTTTTTACTTTATTTTTTATCAAATAATTGCAGCCTTGGTGAGCAGAAGAGCCTTTATTTTTATTTATTAATTTTATTTTTCTAAATCAATATATCACTTTGTTACAGTGATTTTACAACAGCTCTCATAGCTTTTAAAAAGCAAAGCATTGGTACTGTTACAAAACAACAACAACAACAAAACATCAGTGTTCAATAATAAAACAATAAATTAGTAAATTCTTCCTCCAAGCTTCATAAACAGTGGTGCATTAACACAGGAGTCAAACACGGCTCGTCCAATCACAATTTAAAGTCTGAACTATCCGTTTGATTTCAGTAATTCTTGACTGTGAGGTGATTTTGCTATTTTCATGAAGCTGAAATCTTACTGTTCAGTGCAGCAGCTGACACTAACACAGGAAGCCTGACTCTCTCTCTCTCTCTCTCTCTCTCCCGCGTGTCGTTCTGAATTTGATCAATGAACTCAATTACTGTGTGTTTCTGGGGACCCTGAGTGGGCTTTCCTCCGTGATGCATAGCGAACGCCACACCTGATGCGGCTCCCAAAATCTCCTCAATAAATAAGACACACACACACACACACACACACACACCTCACAGTCTCTCTCTCTGCTAGGCTGGCCACTAATACATGAGCTCAGTTCATGCATTATTAATGAAGAGAGCTCGGCGAGTGGCAGAGACAAATAGGGAACAGAATTCACTGACTGGCTCCGAACGCTCTTTTTAGCCATGCTTGAGTTTCCTCTCAGTCCATCCTGACATGGGAACATTTCTTATTACACTCTTTCCACTCTATAGGCTTCCTCTCTCTCTCTCTCTCTCTCTCTCTCTCTCTCTCTCTCTCTCAGTTTCTCTCTCTCTGCTCGTGTAAGGATTTGAAGCAGCACTTCACCTCAAAATCACTCATGAAAAAAGTGTTTTCTGGAGAGACCTGCCGAGGAGTACGTACACGTGTGTGTGAGTGAGTGTGAGTGTGTGTGTGTGTGTGTTGTGTGTGTATATCTGTGTGAGGGTGTGTGTTTGTGTGTGTGTGTGTGTGTGTGTGTGTGTGTGTGTGTGTGTGTGTGTGTGTGTGTGTGTGGGAAAAGAGCTGTGTCCCTGAGGCTTTAGAAGAATATCGGATTCAATCTGTTCAGCTTTATCTGAGGCAGAGAGCTTTAGGTTTCTATCTCCATCCATTCTAGTCACTTTAAAGTTGAGCTGAGCATTTCTACTGGTTACAGCAGCAGTGAAACTCTACAGAAAACATTCTTATTAGTGATTAAACATCTCTATTACTACTGCTCTCACTTACTTCACTAAGTGATCAGATGCACAATTGTCACCTGCTGCACTATAAAACAGATGAAAAAAGAAGGTGCAGGACACTTTTCACTCAGACCACCAGACAGGAAGAAAACACCTAGCAACCATCCAGAACACCATAGCAACACCACTCATATATCCTTATTATTTGAACTGCTTTAAACAGAGAATCAATCTTTTTTGCAGATCATTTCAGTCTTGGGTTTGCTTCTATTTTTAGCTTTTTGTACGTTTTAATTTTTTAAGACATTTAATGTTTACATGCAAATAGAAAAGGCTAAGGAAGGTGGATTGACTGAAATGTTGAAAACACAAATGTTGTGATCATGCTAGTTTGAATGTGGGAGATATTTACTTTTTTTAAGGTTAAAGTTTAAAAACTGCCTGATTTAGTCTGTTGTCAACTCAAATCACTCAAATCGAACCCAAGCGATGATGTCATCAGAACATTTGCATACAGACGTCTGATTGGTCCTAAATCTGTTTCCATACACTACTGTTCAAAATTTGGGGTAAGATGCATTAATTTATTCAAAATTTAAATAAAAATTGTATTCATCAAGGATGCATTAATTTATTCAAAAGTGCTAGTAAATACATTTATAAATTTACAAAATATTTCTATTTCAAATAAATGCTGTTCTTCTGAACTTTCTATTCAATCCAGAAAAATAAAAAATAAAACATAACACACAAAAAACAAAAAATGAAGTGTTTTTAACATTGATAATAATCAGAAATGTTTCTTGAGCAGCAAATCATCATATTAGAATGATTTCTGAAGATCATGTGACACTGAAGACTGGAGTAATGATGCTGAAAATACAGCTGCGCATCACAGAAATACATTACAGTTTAACAGATATTCACATAGAAAACAGTTATTTGAAACTGTAATAATATTTCACAGTATTACTGTTTTTACTGTATTTTTGATCAAATAAAGGCAGCCTTGGTGAGCAGAAGAGGCTTCTTTCAAAAACCTTAATAAATCTTTCCAGCCCCAAACTTCTGAACCGAAGTGTACAAAATATAAAGTATTACAAATATAATCAAGCAGTGTGTTGCGTTTGATCACAGAATCAAAGATGAAACCTGAAGTCAGCTCAAACTCCAACACAAATGTAAATCAAGTCATCTCTCTTGTACAATAACAAACCTTTTACGACATGAGCATACACTCAAGACTTCTTCTGCACTCTTCTGCTCATCTTAAATGTGATCCACCTCTGAAGCGCATAAGAGATAATGAAACACGCAGCACTGATCTTGTGAACGCTCTGAAAGCCTGATTTATTCACAGATCTTTTAAAGGCGGTTTGTAGTTTTCTGTGAAGTAAGGAGACATCTGAAGCGTGTCGCTCCTGGACGCCTTTGAAAACTTGACAAGTTTGGAACATTGATTTTAGTCCACTTACAAAACAAACAGAGACGAGTGTTTACATCACTGATCAAAGTGTGTGCTACACACACACACACACACACACACACACACACACACACACACACACACACACACACACACACACAGTTACATACAGCATGATCTGAGAGCATCTTGAGCTTCAGTGGAAGCAAGAACATCTGGTTATCTTTAGTCATCTACTTATACTTATCTGATCACATAGAAACAGAAGATCTACTTCCGAATGTGCTGAAATCTCATTTACATGTTCAGATTAAGAAAATCTATGCCAGGTCTGAAGAAACGCCTTTGGTTTTTATGTTTCATACAGTAAATGTCTGAATATCAGATTTAAGATTTGCAGCGATGGAGAAGATTTTCAGTGAATAATGAGCAAACTTTGAGTCTGTTTCTCACATAAAGCATCATATGACTTGAAATTTAGTGCCAAAAGTTGTACAGAGTACTTTTATGAAACTTTCATGGTGTTTCTCAGCTAATGGGGAACATTTTGTAAATGTTATATAAAGCAAATGTAAAAACAAAACATATTTAATGTTTATGGAATGTTCTCATAACTTTATTGATATTTGATAAATATTCTCACAATCTAAAGAGAAATCGTTCTTAAAACAACATTCTCGGGAATGTCCTTGTGATGTTATTTGTACTTGTTATTTATTTTTTTTGTAACCTTTAAATAACATTCTGATGGTGACAAGAAAACTGAACATTTTAATGTTCTTAGAAAACAAAAGTTCAAACATAATTACATTGAGTGTAAAAAAAAAATGTTTCACATCTATATCAATCCAATCACTTTTTTTTCACACTGTATAAAAAATACATAAATAAATAAAATAAAATTAGTAGAACATTTAAGAAAACGTTTTAGTCACCATTATAATTATGACAAGAAAATTGGACATTTATTGAAAAATGTGGTCAGTATTTGAAATAAAGATTCTTCAAAGATTCTTCTTTTGAAAATAATAATAATAATAATAATAATAAAAATAACAGAAGATTTAGAAAAGCATGAGGGAATGATGACAAAATGTAATTAAAATGAGCAGTATTAAAAATATTATATTATATATAAAATTATTATAAATATTATTATATTATTAATATTATTTATTTATTTATTTATTTATTTATTTATTTTATTTATTTATTTAATTATTTTTGCCAGGTTGTTAATAAAAATAAGTTACTAATAATAATTTTGTTAATTTCTATGTTAAATTATTTATTATTTTTTCATAGCCAAACCATTATTTATTAATATTTTATGGCAAGATCATTGTATTTTAAAATAAACAAATAGTACTATACCAAGCAGTAGCAATGAAAAACAACAATTAATTTCCAGGTTAAATCACAAAAACACAGATCTGTCTCAGACGTCTTGATGCTGTATTTCACCTTACAGATATACTAAAAAACTCTGTCTGTTGAGTCGTGTGTGCGTGTGTGTGTGTGTGTGTGTGTGTGTGTGTGTGTGTGAGAGTGAGTGTATGGGCTAATGGCGGGCTGTGTGTGAGGATTAGGGTGAGAGGAATATCAGATGTGTTTCTGATGAGGTGGTGAGCTCTCCTCTCCTCTCTTCTCTGTATCTGGTTCTCGCTCCGCTGCGGCTCCTCAGGCTCTTTGAAGTAGAAACTCCACTTTAAGTAAACGCCTGACTGCCGTCCCCTGCACTTCTCGCGCTTGTCTCGCAGTAATTGCCTTATGAATAACTCAAACCCTCTCTCTCTCTCGATCTCTCTCTCTGCCGTCTGTTGAGTGTGTGTGTGTGTGTGGCAGAGCGTTCAGAAACAGGTGCGAACGTTTTAACCGTTGCACACCCAGATGTCACTTTCTGCGAACGTTTTAACACCGTTGCACACCCAGCCCGATGTCACCGCTAAACTAAGGAGACTCGTCCCAGAGGTGTTTAATGAACTTTCCTCTCTGAAGGACTCAGAATGTGTGACGCGGCCCTCTGCTGAACGTTCACGCTTTGCTCTCGTTCGATGTGAGCAGCACAGGTTCCCAAATTACACATTTATACATCCGCGGTACATGCTGCGTGCTGCCGTATTCAAGGAACAGTTCGTTTACTCACTGTCATGATGATTCAAAGCTGTGTGACTCTCTGCTGTGGATCACAAAAAAGGAATTGTGAGAAATGTGCCAGTGGCTCTTTTCTGTGCAATTAAAATGGATGTGAATGCAAACTTTGACGCTTAAAAGCGCCATTAAAGTACAAGACAAGAACTAATTTCAATTCTGGTCAATATTACATGAAAATCTTGATTGATGAGAGTTCATGAGAGAAATGGCAATGTCACAATAAGATCTAATTCATTATATTACTGAACATGAACTAACAATACTAACAATACAGCATTTATTAAATTTTATTTTATTGATTAACATTAACAAAGATTAATATATTCTGTGATAAAAATACACAACTGTTCAAAAGTTTGTGGTCTTTTCTTTTAAATGAAATTAAGCAAGGATGCATTCAGCGGACCACCAATGACAGTAAAGAGACTTGAATCACTGAATCAAAGACAATGAATCATTCTTTTGAGCTGGATCTTTTCAGTGAATCAGTTAGTCACAAAAGCAGTCTGAATGATGTGTTCATGAATCAGATAACTCACTGATTCAATTTGTTCAAAGCAGTCAAGATTTTCTGAATAATTATTATAATTTGAAATAAAGACAGCAGTGTTTTTATTGTTAACTAAAACTACTAGAAACCTTTTTGTTAATTGAAATAAAGCTATAATAAAACATTAGATGGAAAACAAACTTGAAATAAAGTACTGGGGCGAGGGGGAAAGTACATACATAAAGCAAGCAAAAATGAAATAAAGACATACATTTTCTAAAACTGAAAATACAGAAAGAAAAGCTAATTTAAAATAATGAATACTATTCATTAAATAAACTAAATACTAACTAAATTTGAGTAAAACAAACTAAATTTTGTTTCTAACACACATGCATTCTGGCCATAAACACACAGGAACACAAGAGGAGGAAGGAAATGTCGACTTTAAGACATGTCGGTGTAAATCTCTGTCTCATAAGGGTGTACAGGGCTTCGTAAGCTTTTAAACAGACTTCAGATACAACACTAAAGCATCGAAAGGAAGATATAAAGGGAATTAGATTCAGTCAGTTGTGAAGTTTAGAGCTGTGCTTGAGTTCATTCTAGATTTGTTCAGTTTAGCGGCGTAGAACCAGCTCTAAACCGGCTGTAAGCCGCGTGTTTGTCTCCAGCCGTCCATCCAGAGCAGATCAATAGACTCTGTGAGCGTGGGACAGTGTCACTGGTCTGGAGTCAGTGCCGCCCGCTCGCCGCCCTCCATCACTGTCTGTCAGCGGAGCAGAAAGAGCTGTCTGAGAGCAGATCGATGGCACAACACACACTTCCTCTGTCAGAAATCACACACTGATACATTACACACACAAACAGCAGCGCTCCGTCGCGTCAAACGCTCAGATGAAAAATGATGTTTGGACCGACACGGGGATGTTTTGGGCGGTTTGGGCTGTAGAGAGACTCCGAGAGACGATCTGCACAGGATCTTTGAAATACAAGTTCAAACAACTCAAAACTTCACCTCCAGTTCACACAGAACATTTACTCAACCTAAAATATGACTGACATCACAACCATGAGCTCATTAACATATTCCCACCCACATTTACATATTGGGGAGTGTGTCTAAATGACTAAATTTCATGCTCTCTATAGCTCACAATAGTGTCATATTTTCAGTGACCTTGTGTTGTTTTGTTGATGTTTTTTTGTGGATGACAGTGTCATACAGCCTGCTCATGTTGGCTTCTGTTAATTAGTTAATTAGTTATAATTAGTACCAAAATACTGTAGAATTCAATTAGACACACAACCTTTGACATCAGCATCTAAGATAAGGGAATTAGGCTCGATTTGAGGGCAAAAGCTCATTTTTAATTTAAAAATTGTGATTGCAAATAAAAATGTTATTTATTAGATAAAAATATTACACAAAATAAAACTCATTATGATTGCAATATTTCACTATGAAACAGAAAAGAGTATTTAAGAAAAAAAAAATAGGTAATACTTTATTTTAAGGACCAATTATCACTATTGATTAGTTGCTTATTATATAGTACAACTATAAAATTGCAATGCAAAATGTTTGATTTTTTACTCACGTGTAAATGAACACAGTGTCGTGTTTCACTATGAAACACACAGTGCAAATATTTCTGTAATTAAACTGCAGTCTTTGCAACTTGATAATTGCAGTAATCCATATTGTGATTTGGTTTTATTTTGGTTATTTGTAGTCCTCATGAGAAGTGTTATTTCACTATGTCATCTATACATGATTACATGGTTAGCATTTTACTTTTTTATATTGCATGAATAAACAGGTGTTTACCTGCCGTCTGTGACCCATCAGACCCACTGGTTGAGATTCCCTGGATTAAAGAACTCAGTAGCTCCGTCTCACAGCACACAAGTCTGAGTGATTTATGTGCACACACACACACACACATAGACACACTTTAGGAAAGACTTCAAAGAAAGTTCATGAGAAAATTTAACATAATGGGCAGCCGTGGGGCAGAGTGGAGCTCAGTGGAGCACAGATCAGTGTGGAGTGACATTAGTGGCAGCCTCATTAACTTACTGCCAAAGAGGTTAGAGACTCGAGCTTAGTGCTGGTCCACCTGCGTTTTTCACACACGCAGAGTCACAGTGTGTGTGTGCTTGTGTGTAAAATCAGTTGCAATCTGTCTGAGAGCTCGGAGACCTGCAGTACCACAGTATTAGCTCAAGACCCTGATCTTCATCATTCCACACACACACACACACACACACACACACACACACACACACACACACACACACACACACACACACACACTAAAGGGAGAAAATAGTAAATTTTGTCTTCATTAACCCTCATGTTGCTCCAAATCCAACTTACTTTCTCCCAGTGAACACAAACGTATATGTTTAGCCAAACATTAGAGCTATAGGATAATGGATAGCGATGCATACTGTCGAGCCTCCAAAAAAGACAAAACAACACCATAGATGCACCATAATAATAGTTAATTTGACTTGCGCACAGCAAATTCTTCTGATGGCATAAAAATGTCTGAGGATAAGAATCAGTTATTTCATTGGTTTCAATGTTTGTTTGTTTTTTGGTACACTGTAAATATTGCCCTCCACCAAAACTCTCAAATCTCATTTGTGGTCATGAATACATGAATATTCAAGTTGAAATGTAACAGAAGTAGCAACAGATTTGTTTGTTCTGTATTGTGAAGTAGATTCAATTAAAATGGATTATTGAAAAAGAAAAAAAATGCAGGGCAGGACTTGGTTGTTTCCACCTGTTGCTGATTGGATGTTGAGATGTGGCACTATCAAAAATGGAGGTGGGGCTGAATGCAAGCTTGCAGTGGATTATGAAAGGGGCGGAGTTTAACTGGACTAAATGATCGGTCCTGCATAAGTCACCAAAAAGAGAAGTCTGTCACTTCACCAGATGATCCAGTTATGACAATTTGATTAAACATTATGAGGTTAAAAAAAAATGTAAAACATAAAACAGAGATTGACCGATAATTGTTTTTTACAGATATATTTTTTGTTATGTAATGATGTTCTCCATTTGAAAACGTTGCACTTTGTCCATTTATTTAGCCTAATATTAATATTATTTTTCACTGCTGCTACTGTTGCTGTGCTTTTATTGATGTGATTTGAAAATTAAATTTAAATAAAGAAGTAAAACATTAAATAAATATTGCATATCGGTTTTTGGATATATTAACATAAAAATAATCGGTATCGGTTATATAAAAAAAAAAGAAAAGAAAGAAGAAAAAAATTCCAGCTGATCACTAGAAAGATATGCATGGATGAACCAACAACATGCATTTAGAAAAGAGATAAATGTAAACTTTCATTCCATGCCGATTTTCATATTTGCTGTACGATGATCATGTGGCACCTGAGAACCGATGCTGAGCAGCATTACTGACGTCAGATATGTCTAAACATGGCATTTTTTAACTGAACACATGCAGGGATGAAATCTGAGTGCGTAAGGAGTGAGCTTTTCAGGACTTTAATTTGGGTCTGTTCCTCACACAGAGCATCATATGACTTTAGAAGACTTGGAAGATAATGCATGAGTCATACGGACAACTGTTATAGTGCTTCTCAGTCCTTTATGGAGCTTGACGTTCATGGCCACTGAACTGCAAAGAGACCGAACATACAGGTTTGGACCGACATGAGGGTGAGATTTAGATTACTGGCTGAAGGATTCCTCGAATCTGTCTAATGAACACATAACTGAATGATAAGTATCTACTACTGACAGATCTGGCGATCGTCTTCGGCAGTCGTTCAGCTCTGAATCTGTAGAATAGCACGGCACACACACACTCTGCCAGCGAGCAGCGCTTGGGTTTGGTGGGGCGCCAGATACACACATGCTCATAACCTGGAAAGCGGCGGCCCGTGGAGCGAAGCATGGCGGCTCAGCATCGGCCCCGCTCTCTCCAGACTCATTCACAGCTTGTTTCTGCTGTTCTCTCCAGCCTGTCAGAAAAGCGAGTGTTTAACCCTAACGCAGTGAGAGGATGACCTCTGATCCCCCCCGCCGCACCGTTGGCATACTGACCGGCGCAAACTCTGGCCACCGCGTTGGCGCGGCCGGCCCGGCTGTTGGTAACAGGTGTCACAGACTCAGAGTTCCCCCGCAACCCACAACAAAGCACAATGCTTCCTTATGATGAGTTATATACATGGATCCGTTCCCAGACTCACACACACACATGAATCCAGCCAAACAAACTCAGTGAGTGTGTGTGTGTGTCCACTCAAATAGAAAACAAATGTCCTTATGTGTGTGTGTGTGTGTGAATAGAACATTAAAGGAATGTTCTGGGTTCAACATTTACTATACAAATGTCCACTCAAATGTCAAACAAATGGCCTTAATGTTCATGACAAAACACAGTAGGCATTGTTTATTTTATTTTTATTTTTTTTCATGCACTGGTCAATTTTGAGATTTTGGCCTACTTTACCTTTCACATGTTGTTTTAGACTAGTGGACAGAAAAAGCACTTTTAAATGTTTATTTAATTGCTCTATTTATTTGTGTTTGTAGCCTTCAGTTGCAAATCTTTAAACACAGTTTTCTCAAAAAAAAAAAATAAAAAAAATAAATTCACATTATCAGCACTTCCATACACCAAATGTTACAGTTTGTATTTCTTAATGTACTGTAATTAATTAACCAGGGAAGTATGGTGGTTATTATTATAATTATTATTATTCTATTCACCAGGGGTGTCTTGCCTAAATTTTACCTAATGGCACTTTTATTCATAGTCAGTGATGGAGAAACGAGGGGGAAAGCATCAACCCATTTAAACGCAGTGTTCCTGTGGGTGAAGCATGCATGTGTGAATTACTAGCCACAGCTCCAACATCAATGCATAAATAAACACACACACACGTCAAATGTCTTTCTATCATCCCTTCACGGGCATCAGCACTGATCTTGAACAAGTGAAGAGTTGAATTTAAAGAAAGAACCGGCATCTGCTTTAAAAACTCTTTCTGAGTCAAACTCATAGAGAGGTTTAAACCGGAAGCCTTAGGGCTCAGACTCTTGAGTACAAACACACTAACAAAAAGTTTGGCATCAGTAAAAGTTTTATTATAAAGAATACTTTTATTCATCAAGGCTGCATTAAAATCTTCGAAAGTGTTAGCAAAGACATTTATAATGTTACAAATGATTTATATTTCAAATAAATGCTGTTTTTTTTTTATTTTCTATTCATCTGTGAATCTGTGAAAAATAAAATGAATCACACAGAGCTGTCACTAACGATTATTTTGAAAAAATGAGTAATTGATTTTTTGTTCTGACAATTAATCGAGTAATCGGATATTATTTTTTTGGTAGTAAAAATATGGCTTGCCACGGTAGTCTGTGTATCCGGTATTACTGTACCCAGCTGTACACTGAATACACTTGTTTTGCTTTTTAGAGAAATAAAAATCATACAATAGTAAACTGAATTCGTCTGCTCTGCTCCATACAGTGACACTGCAGAGTTGCAGCACAATGCAGCAGGAGTCGTACATGTAGTAAAAACAAATGCTTCTTTATCCAGAGAAGGTGAACATGTTGGTTTTCTTGGCAAAAACTTGCAAGCCCTGTCACTGACAGCCAATTGAATGTCTTTTCTTTTTGTTTTCATTTTGTATTTGCGGTTTACCTGACGTTATGCTGCAGAAGCTTTGCAACATGGAAGCTGCTCTTCATCAGGCTGCTGAGGATCTCAGATGGTTTGAGGATAACATATCAGATCCACTTCAACTTAACAAACCAAAAAAAAAAATTTCCTTTTTCATCACCAACCAAAATGTGCAGAAATGTAAATGCCTTACACATCACAAAACACTCTCTCTCTCTCTCTCTCTCTCTCTCTCTCCAGCCGAATCCCCTGTTCCTCCTACACAGCTCAGATCAATTTGTCTTCAAGACACAAATCCATATTTTTTTCATCCCAGGTATCACACACACACACTCGCGCTGATTCAGCTCTATGGGCAGACTCATGCTGACCTCGGAGCCCCACACCTCTGCTTCACTCGCTCTTTCATCATACCACAGTGAAAGTGTTCAAGCGTCTCTCTCTCGGTCCGTCTGAGTGTCCACCGTGTGCATTTCTCTTCCCTGAGCAGCGGCTCTCAGCGCTGGGAGAGGACGTTTCCCTCGAGCTCTTAGCGGATCAATACTACACAGGACTTAAATTAGACCTCCAGTCAGACAAATCCACCTCAGCTGCCGTGAGTCCAACCCACAATGCCTTGAAAATTTACTCTTTTTTTTTCACTTAGTTAAGCAATAAGTGCAGGAAATGAGAAGCAAAAGAGCAGCTGTCTTTACTGTTTCTAATCTTTTTCTCTCATCAGAGATGCTGCCCACAGTCTCCACACACAAAAACAAGTGTCCGTGAAACCTGAAGTGCATATTATGTTTATTTTATTTCCAGTATACACACCTGACACACCCAGTATTCACAAAAAAAAAATACAAGAAAGACAACCAAAGATTTTAAGGTATGTGCTGGTCATTTAATACACACACACACACACACACACACACACACACATATAATTTAAATAAATATTTCACTTTTTTATTTTAACTTGATTTATATTAATATACTGTAATGAATTAAACTGAAATAAAATTATTAATAAATATATAGACAAAAAAAATCTAAAAATGAGCAAAACACACTGAAATGACTTTTACTACAAAATTAATTAAAAATAAAAATGCTAAATAACAATGAGAATACAAAACTAAAAATTTAATCAGTATTAATATTAACTTTACACTCTCAGAAAAAAAAAGGTACAAAAGCTGTCACTGGGGGAGTAGCTTTTCAAATGGCACACCTTTGTCCCTAAACAGTCAATGTTAGTACCTTAAAGGTACATATGAGTACCTAACAGGTACAAAAGTGTACCTTTTGAAAAGGTACTGCCCAGTGACAGCTTTTGTACCTTTTTTTCTGAGAGTGTAATATCTCATTTCTAGTTAAATAGCACTGATTCCGGTCCATCATCAGAGGCGCTTTTTAACTTTCTCTCCGTTTGTAAGGGTTCTCTCAACGTTTGTACTCTGAGGGTCACACGCACACCCACACACACACACACACACACACACACACACACACACACACACACACACACACACGTACGTGACACCTGAGGGAATTTTCTGTCACTTTCCGTGTCTCACAGGTACTTACAGCTCATTACACCTTCTCTGTTACACAACACACTCACACACAGAGGCTCTTATCATGCGTAAGAGGATCTGTGTGTCGGAGACTAAAGCCTGCTGCAGTTCACAATACTGATAAAAGCTTCAGCTCACAGGTAACACACACACACACAGAGGCTTTTGTCAGTCAAGAGCTCGTAACAGAAGAGGCTCTATGATCTAATGGGCTGATTAACGTTTACAGGGTCTGACCTCCACTAAACACAGACGTGAGAGCAAACGCTGTACGAGGAGTGAAACATCAGCTGCAGATTTCTCCTCAATGCTTAGTCAGAAAACAAGACTGAGTCTAATAATTCACTGAGATTATTATTGTGGCTCAGACATTAATATTCCACAAAAAATGTGTACAATTCAAAATATGGGGGTGAGACATGCCTTAAAATTAAATTATCTGTCTTTAATTTATAACACCCGATACATGTCTGAAAATTTCTATGCTAAGCATAGTTAATCAATCTCTTCAAACAAAAAAAATAAATAAAAAAAAAAAATTTAAATTAATAAAAAGACAACAAATTTTCTAAAAAGTCACAAATTGTCAATGTATTGATTTCTGAAATGTTTTAGAAGTTAACATGACCAGTATGTAATTTCCACTACTACTAAAAAAGTTAATTTTCTTTGCAATATTTCTGCTAACATTAGTTAATTGCATTAATTAACATAAACTAAAGAAATAATACATCTATAGCATTTATTAATCTTTGTTCATCTTAATTTCAACACTTACTAATTAAAATCAAAAGTTGTATCTGTTAACATTAGCTAAGATTAATAGTCAAGTTAAGTCATCTTTATTTATATAGCGCTTTAAACAAAAAAGATTGTGTCAAAGCAACTGAACATCATTAATTAGGAAAACAGTGTGTCAATAATGCAAAAATACAAATACAAAGATTAATGAATGTTATATAGCTCATGTAAAAAAAAATAGCCTTTACTGTAAAGTGTAGTATAGCAAATTATGGTGTGTTTCATTGGCTCAGAATAGTCTCCTATGAGTTACATACAGTATGTGTAACCTCCTTCACTTTCTCAAAATACAATGGAAATATCCATATGATTTCATTGTGGCTGGATTTCCGAAGTTCACAAATGAAACACAATGAGGAAACATAACTTGAGTCATCGAGACTTTGCTGCGTTGTGTGCTGTATTTATATCATCTCAGAACATTAAAGGTTACATTCTTAAATGTAAAAACAGAAACAAAGTCAGCGCATTTGTGTACACACTGTACGAATCAAGTTTTTCCTTTTACAAATTACATTTTGTGAACATATTCATATTCATAAGTGACATTTCTTGAACTTTGATGAAAGTAAAATTCAACAATGAGTGCAAATCACTACGATAATGAAGATTTGATTCATATGTAATATATATTAAGAAGGTTTTCTTCTAATTTACTCATAAACGAGGACTGACATGCAAGTTCCTGCCTCATCCAATGGTGTGAGATGGAGGCGGGACTATCTGTTTGTCTGGCCAATAGCAGATGTTTGGAAAACCTGTTCAGAAACAGTCATTATTTCCGCGATTCCATTTGATGCCACTAAGGCAGAAACAACGCACTGTAGCTTTAAACATATCTATCTCATAAACGAAAGTGTGAACTTTGACAGCCATACTAACAAACTAACATCACAAACAACAACAACCTTCACCGAGACGCACGTCAGCGTTAATCTCAAGACGCCTGGAACGTGTCACGCGCCTTTCTTCTCCAGAGGTGCAAGAGCAGTGATTCCTGCCATCATGAGGAATTCATATCCCAGCTATACTATTAACACATTCAACAGGACACGCAGACACACAATTAGAAATAATTCTATCAGCCGCTTTTATCCAGAGGCCCTGCGAGTCCCCGCACTCACATGAGCAGCTCATTTTCCTGTGACCCAGGTGCTCGGATTCCCAAAGGTAATTTTCACTGAAAACATCGAACCTGTTATGAATAATAATAACAAGCAAACCGCAGCCACCTGGCCAGACGGAGAATATCATTCTGATTAGAGGGTGTGTTCACTCGCCCCACCTGATTTCCCTCCGCTCTCCTCATCAATAACAGAATACCCATAATCCCTCCGCTCTCGCGATCTCGCCACCTGCATCCTGTAGAGGGTGCTGCTCGCGGTACTCACAACACCTGCACCTTTGTGTTCATAACCCTCCAACACACACACACACACACACACACACACACACACACAGGCAGCAGAGAGCTATTAAACTCTTGAAGAGAAGCCCTCGAAATGTGCTGTTGTTCTGGTTCCTCTGCCAAAGAGAAGCACTGCCAGATAAACAGTCAGGTGTGTGTGTGTGTGTGTGTGTGTGTGTGTGTGTGTCAGGAAATCAACACTGAACTTTCAAACAAGTGAAGCCACTGAAGCAGCGTAACATCCTCAAAATACCACATTCATTCATTTATAGAACCCAACAACAATTATGTTATTCATTATGAGACTTCTCATGCTTGTTAAAAACACACTGAAAGCTTGTAAACTGAACTCAAACATTACTGAATATCTCAAATAATTTTAGAGCTCTATACTCTTACTGGATGACAGCTAGCAACTCAATTGTGTCTTTTTTTGTTTATATTTTCAGGAGAAACATTTGAGACACTGCCGTTATTCACATAATTAGTACTTTTAGTCATCAGGGAAGCATTATATTTCATCAAAATTATCTTAATTTGTATTCCAAAGATGAACGAAGGTCTTAAGTGTTTCAATTTAAAATAAATGCTGTTCTTTTGAACTTTCTGTTCATCTGTGAATCCTGAAAAATAAAATGTATCACAGTTTCCACAAAAATATTGTGCAGCACAACTGTTTTCAACATTGATAATAATCAGAAATGTTTCTCGAGCAGCAAATCAAAAAATTAAAAAAATTTCTGAAGATCATGTGACACTGAAGACTGCAGTAATGATGCTGAAAATTAGTGTTACTTTCGTCAACGAAAATTATGATTAAATATCGTCGTCAATGAACCTTTGTCATGTGATGAAAACGAGACGAGACGCAACGTAAATGCTGGTCATGTGACGATGACTATAATTAAATGTATAATGCAATATTGTTGACGAATAAAAATGAGACTAAATATGGTTTACAAAATAAAAACTACGCTAAAATGTCTCTTCATTTTCATTGACCAAAACGAGACTAAATGAAATGCGCAGACGCAACCGACATCACTTCCTCAAGCCCCACTCACAGCATTATTTAGAAGACAACAACAAACAAAGTTAAGTGGGATTTATACTTTCACCTGGCTCCGCTGACTTTTAGGCTTTTATACTTGTCGCGTTCGCCGCTGTACTATTCTTTGAAACGACAGGGGAGCGACGAGGAGTAATTGTCCTCTAAAACCGTCGGGAATCACCGTGAGAAGAAGTCATCAGCCAGTACAAGTCTTGTGATGAATGAGTTGATGAATTAATAATTTCTTTATGTACAAACTTAAAACAATCTTATACTATTGGCTGTATTTCGCATCAAACATAAGACAACTTTAAGCACATAGTGTGTAATTAATATCTAAATTCTTTTTTATACAATAAAAATAAAACATACTTAAAATAAGAAGCCTTGGACAAACTATGCAAACATTTTTTTTTTTTTTTTTCAAAAAAAAAAACGTTTTCCGTCAAAAAGCACCTGATGGAGTTTGAACTTCAGATTAAACTGCTTTTGTTTCACACAAACGCCGGCACAGACGTGCATGTTCTGATGCGGAGCTATGTGTAAAGTGACAAAAAATGCTGTGCACTCCACCACGCTAATAGTTTGCGCGCACTCAAAGCGAACTTCCGGTACACCACGATGATGTCATATTTTCCGCCTCACCCAAACGAAACTGCAGACGCGTCGAGTATAAATCAGCCTTGACACAGAGAAAGGGACCGATGGCCGGCCAGCTGGGGTTCGTCTTTGAGAGAATTTTTTTTTTTTTCAATTATCTTCTTACATGTTTGGTTGGTAAAATAAATGTAAATTCAAATCAGAGCATCTTCCGTGTCTGGAATGGATGTATTCTTTAAGTCTTTAAGGTAACAATAATATAATAAAATAACCTTGTTTGAAATGGGTTTGGCTAAAATAAAATTTTGGTTTCGTCTATACTTCTAGGTACTTATACTATATTGACTGGGTCAAATAGAACTGCATTACTAAAAAGAGACTAAAATACAATTTTCATTGACTAAAACTAGACTAAAATGTCATCAGTTTTAGTCGACTAAAACTAGACTAGACTAAAAAGAGTATGAACGTGACTAAAACTAATAAAAACTAAAATGACAGGTTCACACAAAGACTAGACTAAAACTAAAATTATAACAGGCCGCCAAAAACAACACTACTGAAAATACAGCTTTGATCACATAACTAAATTACAGTTTAACAGATATTCAGACAGAAAACAGTTATTTTGAATTAGAATAATATTGCACTATTTTACTGTATTTTTGATCAAATAAAAGCAGCCTTGGTGAGCAGAAAAGACTTCTTTCAAAAACATTTTAAAATATTACCAAGTTACCAAATATCTGAACACTAGTGTATGATCACTCATAGTTTGTGTGCACTGTGTACTTCATTACAGTGACATGTCAGTGTCAAATGCTGGAATGGAGTGTTCATACATCTATATAATGTAAATGTGTTGCAGCTTACTGTATGTAGAGCGTTCCACATCAGCTCACTCAGACAGGATGCCGTCTATGTAGGCAGCAAGGCAGCACACTAGATTTTGGAGCAGAGCTGCTGTCAGAGGAAATGTCTTATCGATTGGTTTTTGGGGCTTCAGGGGTCATGTCACACCCGGAGAGAGCACAGAGCGCTCATGCAGCAAATAAGAGCCATTCGCTCCATTCAGCGCAAAACGACGGGACAAACAGGGTGAAGAGAACAACTACTGAACTACTTCCCTCACAGTAACCCCACTGATACCTGTAATATCGGCAAACATTAGCAATCAGTGTCAACAAAGACCTGACAGACTCACAACTCTGAACATTTACGTTGTACTGCACACCGTCAAATTCTTATTAAATCCTGACTAACTGTGTTTCATTATAGATATAAGACTCAAGCATTGATATTTGATAAGCAACAGTCATTTCTTAATGTGCATGACAATGCACAACAAAAACATGCAAAATTAAAATGTCAAAAATGAGATGAAACAATACTAACTGCACACAATAAGATGCAACCAACCATAGTTACACTGTAAAAACAGCTGCTTTTTTGACTGTAGTAAATCTCACAAATAATTACAAAGAAACGACAAGTAACACATTGTATTAAACATGAGATTTTTAAATAGAAAGACAAAGAGCATGTTCTTGTAAAATGTACTTCAGTAAGATTTACATACATTTTACAAGAAAATACTATTAGTAGAAAATGCTATTAAATATTTACAAGTTTAACTATTTATTTTGTACGGTTTAGGATAGTACATTTAAAAACATAAAAATAGACTTCAGAGAAATCACTTGACATATCTAGTTAGAAACGTATGTTGATGTCAAAGGTCAAATATTAGCTTTTTTTAAATTGTTTTAGTAAAATAATCAAACCAAAATCACATTAAATATGTGCTGACTTAAAATAAGGATATGAACATGTTTTTTGCTGAGCATAACATGTGCTGATTTATTAGTTGGCATGATTTAAGTTATTTTACTCATTTTATTTGAACATTTTTTTTTTTTTTTTTTTAATAGATGTAAAGGTTCATACATTTTGATCTTTTGTGCAATAAAAAATTATTTTTTACATACATGTTCGCCA